>NW_027063040.1:0-51894 GCF_032884065.1 Artemia franciscana
TTGTGTGAACATTCGTAAAAGTCTTGGGACTTTAGAAGGGGGAGGGATGAAGGCTACTCTATAGGTAACACCTCTGCTTACGTCAACAGTTTGGCACCTAAAGACCTGAAGCTACGAAAGGAGAAATGTTCGCCTGCCTGATTTTTATCCTGATTGAATTCCCTGATCTGAATGTCCCTGTTTTTTAGGGTCCTTAATAAAGTCCTTATTGTTTGACACTCAACTAAATTCTTAAATACAGTTTTCTATTATGTCAAAACCATAACTTAAAAAAATTAATTTCAAAAATGTTATCATGTCTGAGAAAAAAATGTACATCTATCTCTGTTTTTAGTGCTATCTAGTAACTAATAACATAACCACTTAAAATGTATTTTCGGTGATAGCACTGGATGTGTCTCCTATTTTGTATTTATTTGTCCTCCTGCAGACAGGAGGGGGTTTATACCTCAGGCAGAATTGCCGTCACCAAATATTTTCTATTCTTTTTGGAAAATATCTAATATTTGGAAAAATTAGAAAAACTTTCTAATTTCTTAAGTGGACTGTCGAAACTATAAAAAAAGGGAAAAAAAACTCTTGTAAAAAGATTTGGAATTTTAAAACAGAAAAACATCGAGGGATGGTAAATTTGTAATCGCATTTTCCAGCTTAGATTAAGCTATGTATCTAAGTAATCTACCTCGTTTACCAGTGCTTTTAGTAATAATATTTTCATTCATCCCTGATTGGAAGCTATGTTTTGACAGGAATCAAATTTCATCTCGGCAGCAGAATTGTTGTATCGTTTGATAAAAAATAAATCTGTATGTGAGCTTGTGCCGAGGGGTCATAAACTAAGGCTGTGTAAAATTTGACTAGTAAGTGAATGGTGGTAACTGTGATATTCAAGCGCTGTGGCAGGGTGGGCATGCAAAAAAATATATTAAACACCCTTTTTCTAAATGAACAGCCAATATTCTTTAAAAAAGCAAGCTTTAAAATTATTTGCGTGAAAACTATAAGCAATTGTAAAATTATAATTACATTTCCTAATTCTAAATTTTCTAATTCAATTACACTCATTGGTAAGATAAGGCTACGCATAATAGAAAAGGTAAGTCACCTTTTTAAAGAAATGCTACCGAAAATAGTATATTCAATTATTTTTGGTAGGAAGCTATGTTCAGAGACAGTCGTCTTAGCAGCCGAAATTCACGCCCCTTAGAAATAATGTTTTAAATGAAAAAAAAAGAAATAACAAATAAGCATATATAAAAAATAATAAATATGAAAAATAATAAAATTGAGCCTTAAAAATAATAGAATGAGTGTGGTTGTGGCACCTACTATAATCAAAGTGTGAAGTAGTATTATCAACCACATATCTGCCATAATAAATAGCTCATCTTAGCATGGTTGATAATCCTAGGAAGGATTAATTAAACTAAAAAATTATGAACATATGACGTTCCTGCTTCTGTTCTTGTCTTCAGTTATGTACTTGTTTCAGTTGTGAACCTGTCTTGTGTCTTTTTATATGTTTGTTTTGTTCACAGGATAATGAACACACAGTAGCCCGACCTGATAAAGATCCGATAAAAGCCGTGACAGATAAGGATGTTGCTGAACCAAATCGAACAAGAACCAGACGTATTCAGAGAAAAGAAGCAGAATCGACAAATGAACCCTCAGTTGTGCCACCGGCCATTGACATGGTTGAAGATGATGTAGTTGAAATACCTAGGAACAGGAACTAGGGTGATTCAGAAGACCACCCAGCCTAACACTGAGGAAATAACCAGCTCAACTAGTTGCAATGTCCAGCCAGTATTTGATGGGAAGGGTACCGAGGCAGTGGAAGCGGTTTCACTGAAATCGACAAGAACGAGGAATATGCAGAAGAGTAATGCAGCCACGGAAGGTGCTAAAAATTTCGGTGCTGAGACAAATGCCCAGTTCGATGGAAAGAGCGACCCATGTGATGAAATATCTCAAACTGCTATTACGAATTCAGTTAGAACGGAAACGATTCAATCTAGTAGAGTAGCCATACATGAGGCCTTAATCTCAAACGCTGTTGTTGTTCCAGAGAATCTTGAGCATTTGATTGGTGAAAAGAGCTGTCAACCTGATAAACCGTCTGAAGATGCCGTACCAACACGGACAAGAACCCGAAAAATACAGAAGAAGAATGTTGACGAGTCAAAGGATAATACTTCGAAAGCGGAGGGTATGAAATGGGAAGAAGGTCAGCCGATTTCTGGTACTATTGAAGAAGAAGCCAAAACTAGACAGACAAGGACGCGGCAGAAGAAACAGGAGCTCTTTACTTTTGAAGGTAAGATTTGTTTATATCATATGGCACATATGTAGAGACAGATATAATCCTTAAAATATAGATCAGATCATTTTTTGTGGGGGGGGGGAGAGTGGACTGAAAGTCAAAGGCGGTAATTTTTAGCTGAAATGACAGTTCAAGTAGGGATCAGTCTTTTTATATGACAGTGAAAATAATGACAAAAATTTTGAATATTTCGATCACATATACAGTGATTATCGCCAGGAGATATACTGACAGCTGATGACAATCACTGTATATGTCATCGAAATATCCAAAATTTTGTCGTTGTTTTTCACCGTCTAATAAAAGTATTAATCCCTATTTGACATGTGGTTTGCACATCATGGAAAGGCAATGTGGTCTTCGAAAATACCCAGGTTATTTTTTGGCCATGTTTTCGTCAATTAACTTATAGACTGCATCACAAGACTGCCTTTGGAGGAGAGAGTTGACGCTATAAAAAGGATATTTTTAGGTCACCACAGGATAAAAGACTTACGATAGTGAAATGCATTTTGTTAATCTTTGATTTGAAAGACAATTTAGGGATTTACGAAGCAAAAGAATTCTAGTTATTATTGTCGTTCTAAATGTGTAACTTTAATCATTGATATAACTGGCAAAGAAAAGTGAGTCTGCTAAATAAGTTGACACATGAAAAAAAAAAGCTCAAAATTTCAATAATGAATTTTAGACCCATAACTGTCGCATTTCTCAAGGAAGCTCTTCGAACCAGTCTTGTTACGATGAAAAGACATTTTATCGCGCTTCACATCTAAACAAAACATTTTTTTTAAACATTAGGGTTAAATGATGGTTTACCCATAAACAAAATATATTTTTTGAAAACATGGTGGTAAAATAACGTTTTAACCCCAAACGAAATAATGTTTTTATGAAAACATCGGAGTAAAATGTTGGAGGGGGCCTAGGTCCCCTCCAGTTTTTTTGGTCACCTAAAAAGGGCACTAGAACTTTTAATTTCCGTTAGAATGAGCCCTCTTGTGACATTCTAGGATCACTGAGTCGATACGATCAGCCCTGAAAAAAAACACGCATCCGTGATGTCTTCTGGCAAAAATGCGAAACTCCACATTTTTGTAGATAGTAGTTTGAAACTTCTACAGCGGGGTTCTCTGATACGCTGAATCTGATGGCTTGATTTTCGTCGAGATTTTATGACTTTTAGGGGGCGTTTCCCCTATTTTCTAAAATGGGGCAAATATTCTCAGGCCCGTAACTTTCGATGGGTAAAACTGATCTTTATGAAACATATATTTAAAATCAGCTTTGAAATGCGATTCTTTTGATGTAACTATTGGTATCAAAATTCCATTTTTTTTAGTTTTGGTTACTATTGAGCCGGATCGCTTCTTACTACAGTTCGTTACCACGAACTGTTTGACAAAACTGGGATAGTATTAAATTATAAAAGCTACTGGGTTAGGAGTTAAGGGGATAACTATATAAAAAAATATGGGCCGGTATTGGGCTAATACTGGGCTAGTGTAAAATTAACCAAAAAGCCTATGACAAGTATAAGAAGTACGTAAAACATGTACTATTTTGTGAGGATTGGAGAAAAACTACTTTGCACACTTATCTCCCCCTCGAAAAAAAGAAAACAAACTTTCTAGAAAACTTTCCAAATCCATCCGCGATACAAAAGGGTATAACTCCCAATTCCTTAGACAAAACGCATCCTACTATGACTACTACTAACAGCACACTGCAACACCAAGCTGCCTGAGACCAACACAGATATATACACTTCTCCATCACATATTCAAAGCCTGCCTCTGTATATCTCCCCCCCCCCCAGGAAGTTCCTATTTCCCTCAAATTTTTCCTTATGACCTCCCTTTATCATTCGGGGACAACCTGCTTTTCGTTTGGCCCTCGATAGTGGGCCCAAAAGGTTGATCTTTAGCAATATCATCTTTCATTCGTAAAACCTCTCCCAGCTATCTCAATATTTCTCTCATATAACCTTGAAATTAGGATTGAACCATATTTTTTGTACACCTTGCTCTTTTTTAGATAACCCTGGCACCAGAGCCAGAGTTTTGAATCAGTTATGACTGGTCCTGATTTTTACTAATAACTTAGATAATGAAACACATGCTGCCTCAAATATCTGATCTGAGTGAATATTGTGGTAATTTATTGGTAAATAAACCCAAATAATAACAAACTTCCCCAAATCAACAGCCAAAAAAAGTCCCAAAAGCTCAGGTAAAGTACTCCAAAACCTATTCCTAAGGACGATCAAAAGACCGTCAGACGGGTGACCCCTAGTGCTCTTGGTAGGCTGTATGTAATAACTCACTTTAAAAAAATTAAGGCCTGGCAATTAGCTGGTAGCAATAGATTTCTGGTATCGTTGGAGAAAATTGGAGGAAGTGTATCTTTGGAGAAAGTTCCATGTATATCTGGTAACCAATCGTACCTCCATTTTCAGTTTCAGTCCATGTTTTATATTTCAACCCCATGCGATGTTCAGTTGTTGTAGAACTAACATTAGTAAAATCATTAGTAACAATCTAATGATGTTAATGCCAGAAAGATAGGTAGTAAATCATACATATCTGTCAAAAATTAGGCTGATGGGTGGCTGCCCCCTACGGTCATCAAGTAGTGAAATTTTTTTGAATGTTTTTAACTACAGTTATTCTGCACATCTTAAAGTAAAAAAAACAAAATGTTTCCTTGACATGTTTTATTCTCAACACACCCAATTCTAGGTTTATACCAATTAATTTCTAACGAAGATAATTTCTTAAACCATTGGCCTTCTATGATATAAAGGAGAAACAATCAAAAGTGTTTTTTTAGGGCCAAACGAAAATACTGAAAAAAAAACACAAACAGATGATGGCAGACCAAACTTTTGAATTTTGTGCAAAACGTGGATATTGGTAAATAACTTGCTTTACGATTGTCAGGTATTTGGTTTTAATTCTTTCAATTTTACTTTTATTGAATTTTCTTTTTTCATTGGTCTTTATTGTTTGTTTCTTTTTTACACTGATTTTCAACTTTTTTTTTTTTGCATTTTCCTTAAATAATTTTTTTTGTTCGGAAGATGAGAGGCGATTGTCCTCTGGAAATATTCCATTTGTGTGTTTTTTTGAGTATTTTCGTTTGACCTTAAAAAAACATTTTTGATGATAGTTTCTTTGATCCATTTTTGATTGTTTTAGATATATAATATCTGACAAAGCGCTCTTTCTTAACTTAGCTTCTACTATGTGTCAATTCTCTCTTTTTTCTAATTTTGATCCTGTACCTTATTTTCAGTTGTTTTTAATTCTATTTGGTTTTGATTATGCAATTTTTGCGAATAGAGTATATTTATTTCAATTTGTTTTCACAAGCTACTCTGACATAACTTTCTGAAGAAATAGAGGAAAAGCCAAGTGCTGGAGAGCTTACTTATATCAAAGAAAGTGAGAATGAAAGTGAAAGTGAGTCCGAAGATGAAGAGTTGAAAGTAGAAACAGCTGTCAGAAAAGATAGTGTAGAAGCTCTCAAGAAGAAGGTTTTGATGCTAGAAACGAAAATTAAGGAAGTGAGTACAAATACTTCTTATTGTGAATTAAATAGATAAATAATTTATTAAATAATAGTTATATTATAATATTTCGCTCATTATTTATATAAGATTTTTAAATAATTATTTATATAATATAAATAATACACTGTTAAATAGAAAACATAATACTTATTTAATTCCCATCAATCCTCATGGGACGTTTTGAGGCCGCTTCTTTCAAAATTTTGGACTAGTGCTGGATATGCTGTTTGGTCAGGCACAGTTCTGGATAGTTGGGTGATATGTTGCCTATCAAAGTTGTTAATCCTCTCTTACGAGGTCTTCCATCGTCGAAGCCCTTGGTCAACGCCCTTCAACGCGCCCTTCGAGCGAGTTCTTGGGTTGTCGAATGGATTCCATTCTCTTGACGTGCCCAAACCGGCGTAGTTGCTGTCTATTAACTTTGTTTAGGTGGTTTGTTTTGTCTAGTGATTTTACTCTTCTACGGACTTCTTCATTTGTGACACGGTCAATGTATTTAATCTTTGCTATCTGGTGTAGGCATCTCATTTTGAATACAAGAAGGATTCGCTAGTCTTCATCTTTTATTTTCCATGTTTCACACCTATACAGAGCAATGGGTATGATCAGGCTGTTAAAAAGGTGAGGTTTCAGATGACGACTAAAAAGATGAGGTTTGAGAGGACGATTTCCATAAATTTGTTAGTCTTCTTAAACTAGATCTGGCTAGGGCAAGGCAGCGTTTAATGTCGGTAGTGTGGCATTATCAGCCGTTAATAAACTACCAAGATAAAGAAATCGGTTGATTGTTTCTACTTGCTCCCCATCAGTTATTACAGAGGGGGGGGGGGTATGGTGTCCTGGTCTTTGTATGATATAAACATGACTTATGTCTTGTTTGTATTAATCTGCATCCTAAACGAATTCGTTGCTTTCAAAATGTTGTCTTCTTGTCTTTGGAGATCTTCGGGGGTCGTGGCTAGCTGGTCGGCATCATCAGCGTGCGCTAGTTTGCAGACTAGGATCTCACCTATTTTTGTCCCACACCCAATGGGTGTCAGGGTGAGAATGGCATGCTGAATTAGGTTGAACAGATGTGGGGATATAATGCATCCCTGGGCGATTCTGGAAGTTGTTGAGAATTCATCAGAGGCCATCTGTTGTCAGAATTTGCCATGAACTTTTTGTACATATCCCCAACGATTTTGACGATTTTGTCTACAACACCATAGTGTTTTAAAATATGCCGAGTTTCCTTTTAGGCTGACCTTGTTTGATCTTTAAATTTTGGCATTATTTTACTGAATTGAATTTTTTAATTCATTTAATCCAACTTTAGTTACAAAATCTTATGAATTAAACTAGTTTTATTTCTCGTCTTACATTCTGTCTAAATAGACAGCACTAACAGTGCATTTCAGCTCTTGATGTGGTCTTATTATCTCCTATTATCTATAGAGGGCTAATTCACCAAATCTTGGATGTTAAAGATCCACATGATGGGTTTATCTTAAACCCAAATGGGGCTATTTTGTTTCCAGTAAAAGTAAGAAACCATTGCTCTAAACTAGTGAAATTTTATGCTATGGTCACAAGCGATAGGATGTACTATGAGTTGAAATCAATGTTTAGGAATTGTCTTTAATGTTCTTTCCAAACACGGTTATAGCCACCTGTATTTTTTTTTTTTTTTTTTTTTTGGTTACTATATCTTTCATCCCTTAATTCTATGACTATCTATTTCACTAGTTTAGAGCAATGGTTTCTTACTTTTACTGGAAACAAAATAGCCCCATTTGGGTTTAAGATAAACCCATCATGTGGATCTTTAACATCCAAGATTTGGTGAATTAGCCCTCTATAGATAATAGGAGATAATAAGACCACATCAAGAGCTGAAATGCACTGTTAGTGCTGTCTATTTAGACAGAATGTAAGACGAGAAATGAAACTAGTTTAATTCATAAGATTTTTTAACTAAAGTTGGATTAAATGAATTAAAAAATTCAATTCAGTAAAATAATGCCAAAATTTAAAGATCAAACAAGGTCAGCCTAAAAGGAAACTCGGCATATTTTAAAACACTATGGTGTTGTAGACAAAATCGTCAAAATCGTTGGGGATATGTACAAAAAGTTCATGGCAAATTCTGACAGCAGATGGCCTCTGATGAATTCTCAACAACTTCCAGAATCGCCCAGGGATGCATTATATCCCCACATCTGTTCAACCTAATTCAGCATGCCATTCTCACCCTGATTTTCAACTTACGAACGGGCGATCGGATCTCAATGAAATTTGATGTTTAGAAGGATATCGTGTCTTAGAGCTCTCATTTTAAATCCCGACCGGATCTGGTGATGGGGGCGGAGAGTTGGGAGGGGGAAACCTAAAACTTGGAAAACACTTAGAGTGGAGGGATCGGGATGAAACATGGTGGGAAAAATAAACACAAGTCCTAGATAGATGATTGACATAAACGGAACGGATCCGCTCTCTTTTGGGTAGTTGGGGGGGGGGGGGTATTTCTGAAAAATAAAAAAAATGAAGTATTTTTAACTTACGAACGGGTGATCGGATCTCAATGAAATTTGATATTTAGAAGGATATCCTGGCTCAGAGCTCTTATTTTAAACCCGACCGGATCTGGTGACATTGGGGGGGGGGGATTTGGGAGGGAAAAACCTAAAAATTGGAAAACACTTAGACTGGAGGGATCGGGATGAAACTTGGTGGGAAAAAACACGAGTCCTAGATACATGATTGACATAACCAGAACGGATCTGCTCTCTTTGGGGTAGTTGGGGAGGGGTTAATTCTGAAAAATTAGAAAAAATGAGGTATTTTTAACTTACGAACGGGTGATTGGATCTCCATGAAATTTGATTTTTAGAAGGGTATCGTGTCTCAAAGCTCTTATTTTAAATCCTGACCGGATCTGGTGATATTGGGGGAAGTTTGGGGTGGGAAACCTAAAATAATGGGAAACGCTTAGATTCGAGGGATTGGGATGAAACTTGGTTGGAAAAATAAGCAGAAGTCTTGCATACGTGATTTACATAATTGGAACGGATCCGCTCAATTGCGGGGGGGGGGGGTAATTCCGAAAAATAAGAAAAATGACGTATTTTTAACTTACGAAGGAGTGATCGGATCTTCATGAAACTTCATATAACTTCATTGAAAATTAATGAAATTTGATGTTTGGAATGATATTGTGTCTCAGAGCTCTTATTTTAAATCCCGACCAGATCTAATGACATTGGGGGGAATTAGGGCAAGATGAGGGTTCCTGTTTTTTTAAGGATAGCTTCATAGCTAATGGTACAATCTTCCCTGTCACGGAACTACTGCTAGTAGTGTTTGCTTTTATTGACCACTAGGTAATTGAATTCGTAAGGACAATACATGTATACCTATGTATATATGACGTTCTGAATTTTTTCCCCCTCACTAGCCCTATTGTATTGTCTTGCTTTTTTTTCGTTTATTGACTAAAAAATTGAATTTGGCCCATCTGGGCTTATGATAGAAATATTTCAGAAATAAATCCTATGTTATGTGTAGTTCAAAGCCAGTGGCCGTATTCATAAAACAAAACAAAAACACCAATACCCAACAAAATTAAGTCACTGCCTTCTGTGCTTTCACACAATTCCCCTAAAAACATCCTAATGTATAAATTAGATCACTCGAGGTAGACCTCAAAATGCCTTGGAGCAGCTTTATATCCCCTTGAAAAACAATGCTATTTATGAAATTTTGCTGCTATCAAATTCAAGTGATAGAATACACTTGGATGAGGAAAAAAATAAACGATTTGATTTTTTAAACACCTTACACGGTCATGCCGATCAGAGGCAGTTCTTGTCATGTCGTTTTGAAATATTTATTTTGTCCAAATAAGTAATTAGTTTTGTTGGTGGTAATTTAGTTGCTCTTATTAAAGCTTTAAGATCTGCCAATGTTCTTTTTTTTCGAACATCTTGAATTTTTTTTGTCAATTAAATCTTTTTTTTTCAGACTCAGAGAGAATCTACTCTTTGCGCTCTAAAGGAGGCTAATTGCTCTTCTACTTTTGACTTTTTCTCGATTGCTTTTTTACTCGAGATAAAGTCAAAAGTAGAAGAGCAATGTGCTGCTTATAAAGCTCAGCTGGACTCCGCCTGCAGTCAAATTCAAGAGTTGGAAAATCAGGTCAAGGTAAGGCTTCCTTAAAAAGTAGTAATATCCTCAAAACAAGTGGCACACCCTTTCTTATAAGAGACTATTGTTGTCATTATTTGCTGTTAGTAGCCACTAGCAGTAGAGCCTGTTGGTCGTCAGGATAAAAAAGGGAAGTAAAAAAAGTAATGTGCACCCTTGTGAGCATCGAATACCTACTGACTGATCGTAAAAAATTCTCACTTCGGGTACTCGTTGTATAAAGTCATGCAATCGTTTCCAGAGCTTAAAATTGATAGTTAGGCGAGAGTTACCAACACAACCAATTTTACAGTCAGATGAATGTACCATGTATGAAATTTTGTTTGAAAATGTGTGCAGTCAAATTCAAGAGCTGGAAAATTAGGGCAAGATGAGGGTTCCTGTTTTTTTAAGGATAGCTTCATAGCTAACGGTACAATCTTCCCTGCCACGGAACTACTGCTAGTAGTGTTTGCTTTTATTGACCACTAGGTAATTGAATCCGTAAGGACAATACATGTGTACCTATGTATATATGACGTTCTGAATTTTTTCCCCCTCACTAGCCCTATTGTATTGTCTTGCTTTTTTTGTGCTTTTTTTCGTTTATTGACTAAAAAATTGAATTTGGCCCATCTGGGCTTATGATAGAAATATTTCAGAAATAAATCCTATGTTATGTGTAGTTCAAAGCCAGTGGCCGTATTCATAAAACAAAACAAGAACACCAATACCCAACAAAATTAAGTCACTGCCTTCTGCGCTTTCACACAATTCCCCTAAAAACATCCTAATTTATAAATTAGATCACTCAAGGTAGACCTCAAAATGCCTTGGAGCAGCTTTATATCCCCTTGAAAAACAATGCTACTTATGAAATTTTGCTGCTATCAATCTCAAGTGATAGAATACAGTTGGATGAGGCTTCTGGATTATGGATCGATTGGACATGACTTCGGTGACTATCTTGTGCCCCATGACTATTTAGTTACAATTAAAGAACCCTTTTAAGGGCAAAATACAATCCCCAAGGTTCTGGCAGCACTAATCACAGCGGCAATGAAACCTGTTTGAATTAATCGAAACAACTACTCAACCCTTTATATCATGTAAAATTATGAAAAATCCGGAATTTCATTTTTGTTTAAAAACACCTGCTCATAAAGTTATGTAATTTTTGGTAGAAGCGGGTGCCAAATTAAAAAGAAGAAAGGCGGAGTGAAAGGCAACAAAAAAAAATGAAAACTTGTGACATCGAACAGCATAAGAAGATCCAGCTTTCTTTTGAAGGTGGAGATTAAATTAAAAAGCAGAATTGAAAAGCAGCGAAATTTAGGCCCAAAAATTATGACTCCGAACAACTTAAGAAGATCCAATGCAAATCTGCACTTTGAAGGTGCAGGTTAAATTAAAGAGCGGAATTGAAAGGCAGCATAAAATAAGCCTACAACTTGTGACACCGAACAGCTTAAGAAGATCCACGTTTTCCTTGAAGGAGCAGGTTAAATTAAAAAGCAGAATTGAAAGGCAGCATAAGATAAGCCAAAAACTTGTGACATCGAACAGCTTAAGAAGGTACACCTTTCTTTTAAAGGTGCATGTTTAATTAAAAAGCAGAAAAGTAGCAAAAAATAAGCCCAAAAATTGTGATACCGAACAACTTAAGAAGATCCAGCTTTCTTTTGAAGGTGCGGGTTAAATTAAAAACAGAATTGAAAGGCAGCAAAAATAAGCCTACAACTTGTGACACCGAACAGCTTAAGAAGATCCAGCTTTCTTTTGAAAGTGCATTTGTGTTTGGGAATCAATAAATTAATATTCAACATTAAAATGGTTCAATTTTTCCCTAATACGATAAAGTATCTTGTAATTTTGCTAAATGAATTATGGTTTGTTTTTTATTCCTGTTCTTCGGCATAAAGAAGTGAATGTGTTGAATTGAATGCATTTCAAGCTAGCCTGGAGTTCTGAATCTAAGAGGGAAGAGCCCCTTTTATAGCAGTGACCTATTTATAATGCTTGTTTTTATTTTCATTTCGATTGTTCTCTAACTTGTTGATTAATAAATAAAAGTTTGAATAGGGATAAATGCTTTTATTAGATAGCGATAATAACTTTCACAAAACATCATTGTCTAATAAAAGGATCTATCCCTATTCGAACTTTTGTTTATCGTCATAGAAAGGCAATATAGTCTTCGGAATTGCCTGTTGAACAAAGCTGGAATTAAGATTATTCGATAAAAGAATACACTGTATATTGTTCCAAAACAAACAGGTGAAAATGGTAAACCCACTTGATAAAATCTATTATAAACGAATGTCCACTCTTAATCTTTATTTATGTCCTTAATAAACTGTGTAGGAGTTGAAAAGCTTAAATCGGAGTTTAAAGCGATGAACCAAGAAAGAGCTGAGCATGCACAATTTAAATTGACTGGCCATATCACCAATTTGCTATATTTGTTTAGTTTTGAATCTTTATTTGTGTTCTGTACAAAGTTTCATGCAGTTGAAAAGCTTAAATCGAAATTAAATGTACTTACCCAGGAAAAAGCCAATCATTCAAATTCAAATTCGATTGGTTGCATTGGCTTTAATTTTTAATTTTTTTTTTATATATATATGTATTTAAATTTTAAGGGATTTGAAAAGCTTAAATCGGAGTCAAATGCACTTAACCAGGAAAAAGCCAAGTATGCAAATTTTAAACCGATATTGGTCGATTTTATGAAAGTTATATAAACTTTCATGGAGTTGAAAAGCTTAAATCGGGTTAAGTGAACTTAACCAAGAAAATTTCGAGTATGTAGATGCTAAATCGATATTGGTTCTGTTTTTTATTTATATGGACCTTCAAGGAGTTGAAAAGCTTAAATAGGAGTTAAATGTGCTTAACCAGGACAAATTTCAGCATGCAGATACAAAATCGATATTGCCTTTTATTTTTATAAATTTTGTATTATATTATATTGGGTTTAATTATATTTAATTAAAATTTAATCAGCAACGAGGGGTTTACAACTTTTGCTTGTTGCAATGAGAGTTCGTAACTTTTGCGAGTTGGTGTACCTAGTATTTATTTTAAGATCCTTACAGATTAACAATATCAGCGATTAATCGAACCGACGAAACAAAATCAAAGCATTGCTCTCGCAACACTTTATTTGGCGAAGCCGAACAAAGGTTGCGGTAACACCAAACGTTCCCAATGCAACTTAGGTCTAGTTTTTGTTAATCATGTGTATAAGTTTTTAGAAAGTTGAAAAGCTTAAATCGGAATTAAATGTACTTAACCAGGAAAAAACCGAGTATGCAGATGCAAATCGATATTGGCATTAATTTTTTTGTTAATTTTGTGTGTAAACTTTCGGGGAGTTGAAAATCTTAAATCGGGATCAAATGACCTTAACCAGGAAATTCCGAGCATGCAGATTCAAAATTGATACTTGCTTTAACTTTTATTAATTTTGTATGTCAACTTTCAAGGAGTTGAAAAGCTTAAATCGGGATTAAATGACCTTAACCAGGAAAAAATCGACTAGGCAGATGCAAAATCAATATTACTTAAATTTTGTTTATTATGTATAATGTATATAATTTTTTAGAAAGTTGAAAAGGTTAAATCGGAGATAAATATATGCTTAACTTGAAAAAAGCCGAGCATACAAATTCAAAATTGATGGCTTCATTGTTTTTAATTTTAAATATATATTGATTTTGTATATAAACTTTTAGGGAGTTGAGAAGCTGAAATTGGAAGTAAATGAGCTTAAACTGGAAAAAGCCGAGCACGCTAATTCAATTTCTACCCTCAATAAAAATTTAGACGACTTGTTATACTTTAGCTCGTTACACGAGCATCATAAACGAGCACCAAACAGTATTGAAGGAGAAGATGGAGATTGGTACACAACTTGCTGAAGCTGAATACAAGATCACTGGCCTACAAGAAAAACTAATTTCATTAGAGAATCGACAAGGACAACAACTGAAAGAGAATAAGGAGGTCTTTTACAACACCTTTCACACTCTTGCTGAACTACAGAGTGTGAAAGGTGTTGTAAAAGACCTGG
This sequence comes from Artemia franciscana, assembly GCF_032884065.1. Taxonomy (NCBI): domain Eukaryota; kingdom Metazoa; phylum Arthropoda; class Branchiopoda; order Anostraca; family Artemiidae; genus Artemia; species Artemia franciscana. Next base: position 14,140 of record NW_027063040.1, read on the forward strand.
AATCAAGAGCACCAGTGTCCCAGCCAAACTTTGACGTGTTCACCAAGAAAATGCCCACTCAAGTCATTTGACAAATGACCACTCAAGTCATTTGTCAGAGAAGTTAGATAGTGCTATTAAAGAAACGGAAAATTTAAGGGGCGTAATCAAAGAATCTAGCTCTGAAAAAGACGTTCTGTTAAAAGAGACTGATCAGTTGGGGCTCAAACTTCAGGAGCTGGAAACAGCCAGGAACACTGATCATGTTAAGGAGGAGCTAATGGAAAAATTGGAAGAATCTCAAAAAGAGGTTAGAAATTTTTTTATATACAAACATCATAATTACAAAAAAAAAAAAAAAAAAAAAAAAAAAAAAAAAAAAAAAAAAAAAAAAAAAAAAAAATCATGCTGTATTGAAAAAAACCGTGGTATGAAAATAAAAGTAGATCTTGATATATAAGAGGATATTATGGCTTTGACATTTGACGACATTTTGACATTTAAAAACTTCGCCATTTGCTGTCAAAACTTTTGCCACTGGTATTATGGAGCTTATGATTTTCATGAACATTAAAAATTTATCATGGGAAAATCACTTCGAATTGGTTACTATTTTTCCCCATATTTCGAGGTAGAATATTTTGCATATGTGTGAGCTAAATGTGACAAAATTACATTACTAATAATTTTGGAACTAAGAAAATGGAGCTAAAAATTTTGAAAAATGAAGCTTTATTTGTCAAAATCTAACGAAAAAACAAATTACTTTTTGGGTACTACTTTCTGCTTCTTTAACCTCAGAATTATTATATTTCAGCTTTTAAGTCGCATTTCATGTTGGTGTTGTATTAAATTTTGATTATTATAACTCCAAATTGCATCTCTACGATTGTATCTATACAATCTTCCTAGAATTGTGGAACTTTTTCTTGCAAAGATACAGGGCAGTGATTCTCAGTCTTTTTTATATCTTTTCTTATCCACTTATCTCTAAAGCCTCATGTCCCTTTGCGGTGATATGTAATTTGTTTATTCAAAAGCTAAATTCATCTAAAATCTTTTTTTTAAAGATTTTAATGAAAAGATCTTGATTAGCTATTGAATTTTTATGAGTGTTAGAATAAATCCCTGAGAATCAAAAGTGTTCAGAACATTTGCATCAAAATCACAACTATTTTCTTAAGTACAGTATTGTGTTCAGTTACTCAAGCAATAAACAAAAAAATTGAACAATACCCCCCCCCCCCTACGGATTCCCTGGGTCATTCATAGCGATTTTAGGAAAACCCAAACGACTGTATAAACAAGGTGATAAGAGTGAGTGTGGTAACTATCGCGATATTAGCCTGGTCTGTTTAGGTCGGAAATTAATTACTAATATGATACTTTTTAGGCTGAGAAATGTTGTAGACAAAGTCTTAAGAGAAGAACAGTACGGTTTTAGAAAGGGTAGAGGATGTGTCGACTAAATTTTCACTCTTAGGTTAATAATTGTGAAGTGCCTGAGCTATCAAACAGCTTTGGTCCTCAGTTTAATAGATTATAAGCAAGCGATCGATTCTGTTGATAGAAGCGATTTAGCGAAGGTCTTATACTTAGACTTAGATTATGCTGATGATTTGAGCATCTTAGATGAAAGTGTGAGCAAAATGAATGCACTTTTAAAGGTTTTGTGAGTTCTGTGTGCTACAACAGATTTGAAAATTAATGCTAAGAAAACTAAATCGCAAAGGCTAGGGATAAGGGAAGATGAAAATGTGACGTTGGGTAATGAAAAGATTGATCAGGTGGAGAGCTTCACTTACCTTGATAGTATTATTAGTAAAGACGGTGGGAGCAGTAAAGACGTTAAGAGTAGAATAGCCGTTCACAGTTAAAAAAAAGTTCGAAAGAATAGGAAGATAAGTCTGCAAAGCAAGAATATTAGAGCGATGACAGTTGTCAAGTATGGTTCTAAAGCATGGGCGCTCCAAAAAGCGGATGAATAGTTGCTAAATTTTTCCCAGAGAAATTGCCTGCGGATCGTTCTGGGTACCCGGCTGACTGACAATATTTTAAATAGTAGGTTATACGAATAGCGTGGATTAATCCCACTTTCTAGGGCTATAATGAGAGAAAAATTGAGATGGATAGGGCACGTTCTGCTGGTGAAGGATGACAGATTGCCGAAGATTGTGCTTTCAGTCAACCGTCTAGGCTTAAACGGAAACCAGTTCGTCTGCGGTTGGGGTGGGAGGATGCCACGAAGGAAGATTTAAGAGAAATAGGGAAAAAGAACTACCCGCCTATAGAAACCCTAAGAGACTTTTAACTTGCCGAACAGAAACAGATCATGTTTCAACAGGCTTTACACAGAAACTGTTTAATGCCTCTGCTTAAAAGTTAAAAATCAGACTTTTCTTTCGTCATTTTTTTTTTCTTTTGTTATCTCCCATGGTAATTTTTGTTATAAATATTAATACTATGTACAGCTACTTAAAACAGAATTTCAAAGAGGGCTGTTGGTTCCCGAAAGCCATGAAAATGGCTCCTACAAGCCAGGTCCAAAGCCATGAAAATGGTTTCTACAAGCCAGGCCCAAATCCATGGAAATGGTTCCTACAAGCCAGGCTCAAAGCCATGGAAATGGTTACTACAAGTCAGGTCCAAAGCAATAGAAATGGTTCCTACAAAACAAGGTCCAAAGCAATGGAAATGGTTCCTACAAGTCAGGTCCAAAGCCATGAAATGATTCCTACAAGCCAGGTCCAAAGCAATGGAAATACTTCCTACAAGCCAGGTCCAAAGCCATGAAATGATTCCTACAAGCCAGGTCTCAAGCAATGGAAATGGTTCCTACAAGCCAGGTCCAAAGCCATGGAAATGAATCCTATAACCCAGGTCCAAAGTTATGGAATCGGTTTTTACAAATCAGGTCTAAAGCCACGGAAATGATTCCTACAAGCCAGGTCCAAAGCCATGGAAATAACAACTGATCTGTTTTCTCCTCATTTGTCTTGTCCCAAATACTTGGCAGATGCTCCTGACTGTGTGTGACAACCTATAAATAACAAAACATAAATCTTCGAGTAAAAATTAAAAATAAAGACAAACGTTTGCGCAGGAAAGGTGCGAGGGGATTCATTCTTTTTATAGATTTTTTTTAGAACCACCGTTTTTTTTTGTATTTTCGTAGAGAAAAATCGATAAAACAACGAAACTGCCCAACCTCCATAGATTGTAAAAAGATCACTTTTGCCTTCTCCCACTACAATTTTCTAAATTGACGCCCCTAGTAGTGGTCTGAATTTTCCCTAAGTTTCCCTCGCTTGTACTGGATTTCAGTAGCTAATGTTATCTTCCTATGGTGTAATGAGAAAATCTATCCGATTTTATCCAGGTTTGAGTTTGACAGCTATTTTTCATTTTTTTTTTTAAGGTTAGAAATTATTAAGATAGAAACAATCAAACGACATTGTGAAGGAAATAAAACAAATAAGGAAATTTTAATTTCCCTTGTGCGATTCTGAATAATGTAAAAAGATGATACTGGAGGCTGTTACTGAATCTCAGAGTATGCAGACTAAACCTAGGGTAAAACGAGGTGAATTGCTGCACCGCTTTATTGCATACGTTTTACCAATTAAATCTGTTTTTTCTTATTGATGAATGGGCAACTTTATTCCTGTTGTCACATCAAAGTTATTTACTGATTGAGACGAATTAAATTTTCGATTTACCATTTTCTTTTATTAATTTGATGCATTATTTCGTTGCGTCAGTGTGGTTTTCATGATAGCTGTTTCAAATTGTCTTTTCCTCTCCCCCTCCTTCCGCTTTCTCTTCCAGTTCCTTCCTCCCCATCTCTGTTGATATGTTCATTATTTCTTTCTTTTTCTTTTTATTTACTATATATCTCTTTTCAGCTTGAGGAAGCAAATGCAAAGGTTGTTAATCTTACGGCCCAAGTAAATTCCTTAGAAGATTTCTTGAAGAAGAATGAAAAAAGAGTTGAATTTGCCACATTGAGTGAATATAAAGCTGTAAAACATTGTCTTGGCGCCATAGGGGTGAGTCCTTTCTTATTTGTCTATAAAGTTCATGCTTCTGAAATAGTTTATTTTAAAATAATAAACTGTTAAAATAACAATTTTTATTATAATAACAATAAAATATAGCTTTTACCTTCTTTTTTTTTATAGAAGTCAAGATAAGTGTTTTATCCTTTTTTACCTGATTTGATCTTAACCTGACCTGCACAAGGTTTTACGAGCCTGAGGTCTTGTACAAGACCAACCATATTTTTAAAGATATCTCAAAGGAGCACATATGTTCAAAGGAAAGGAGGATGTTTTGTATATATATGGGTTTATAAGTATTATTTTGCTAGGTTTATAAGTGTTAATTCTTTTCAGCTAGGGGTGCAATGATTGACGAATACTAAGTCAGTAACTGTTGATAACAGCTAATTTTAAGCTAAATCTGTTGATTTTTTAAAATCAAAGAAGTTAAGTTAGAAGTTAGGCAAAATAGTATTTTGCCCTGTTGTCTTCATAACTTGCTGTAAAGTTCTTTTTCAAAAAACTGTTTCTGTTTCCTGGTAACAAATCAGTTTGTTACCAAAAATCAGTAACAAAAAGAACTTTACAGCAAGTTATGAAGACAACAGGGCAAAATACTATTCAGGCTGCAATCAGAACATGTAGGAACAAATTCATACTTAGCCCAATTCTATAATGAAAACCTAAAATGTAGCTACTGTGATCAACTGGAAACAGTAAATCACCTTCTACTACAGTGCCCAGTCACTGGCTGGCATAGACAAAAACTTCATGATCTTATGTGTGTAAACAAACTTAAAGACTACCACGACCTTCTCGGCAACTCAGCAGCAGCTGATGAGAATGTAACAGTGAGTTCAGCAATAATTGAATTTTTACACAAGATCTCAAGGGATAAATCCCTATGATTAATCTTCTTTATTTCAGCAGTGTTCATCCAAAGTCCATGATCCTCAAGTCATGCCAGTGAGAAGGAGGATTAAATTCGTTATCATCATCATCACTGATCAATGAAACTTAATTGTGCTCAGCCTCACCATTATTCAACTGATCCTCAGCTTTGGCTAGCAAAATATGTTTCATTTAGTCACAAATTATACCAATGATTTGGTTACGTATATCTCCTTGTATCAACCTTTTCTTAAAATCAGGGTGGCTTCCATTAGCTATTGCTAGCTGCTTAAAACTATGTTCACTTACCTGCACTGCACACGCGTGTGCAAACTGGTTCTCTAAGCTATCCACTTTTGCTTCTACAAGAACTTCTGTATGCTTCATAGAACTGTTTTGTTTCATGTCAATCATTTTCACTCTTACTGCAATCAGCATGGGCAATAGCATTTGCAACAGCATTCATAGCAACTTTGACAATTCTTTTTATAGCATCATGTTGATAATTCCACCAAGTTGCATTGGGAATAATCATCTGCTTTGACATTAAATATTAGTTTACCAGAGGCTTTCAAGCTCTGCCTTGTCACATTTGACAGTGCTTGACACTTCCCTGTTGAAGCATTGTACAGTTTTTCAAATGGCAAATTTGACATGGTTCTTTCACTGTCTTCACTAGCAACAAGATTCAAAGTTGTACTATGAAAGTGAGAGGATAAGTAGCATTTACTTTCAAATTCTTCTGTTTCTTCTCACTTTTCTGTCTGCTAGTCAAGCAAATTTCCATTAGAAACAATAAGAGAGGTGTCATTTTCACTTTCAGTATCTTGATGATCATCATTTCTATTAGGCATAGTGTCAGTAGGGCAGACTGGATATGCCAATTCTCTGAAAGCTTTCACAAAATTACAGCCACATTCTGTTACAGTTTTCACAATTTTTGTGTATAGGAGACCACAGGTTTTTTAAATATTCTTAAGATAGTCAGAACTGGTAGAATAATAATGTATGTCTTTGAATCTTTGATAAGTGATTGCATTTCACCTTTGGCTAGTGTCAGTGTTTTTCCAGTGAAATGACAATGTAGCTTTTATGTTTTACAGTCTATATATCTGTTGTAGTGCAGACACAATCCAAGTCAGCAGATTTTTTCTTCAGATTTGTCATCACCTCTTTGAACCACTGGTCTATATAAGTAGACAGAGTGTCTCAAGACATAATTCTTGCATAAGGAGCCAAGCCTTGCAAAATGTTTTTGAAAACTTTTTTCTCTACAGTCATAAAAGGCTGCATTTATGTAGTCTTCAATGAGATCTTCAATTTTCCCCTGAGAAAGCTTATTTGGCTTTTTCTCAAAATAATCCCTGCTCAGAATTCTTTTTCTAGGAGGATGTTCTGCCATGGTTTCAGAATCCAAACTGCTGCAATACTTAGGGTGACTTGGTTTAACAGCCTCTTCAGACATCTGACTTATTACCATCAAGAGAATTTTTGAGATCATTAATTTTTTTCTCTCTTTTTTTGTCATAGATCTCCCAGTATTTCAACAAGAGCTAAGAGCTCATATGGCACTTGTGACGAGGCGAGAAGAGCTAAGAGCCAAGAGATCATATGGTATGAGCTCTAACAAAATTCTATGAATCAATAGATTGAATTAAAAAGGAAAATAAGAGGCTTAATTCCAGTCAGGATTTAAAATAAAAGCTCTGAGTCATGATGTCCTTCTAAATATCAAAATTCATTAAGATCCGATCACTCACTCGTAAGTTATAAATACCTAATTTTTTCTAATTTTTCCTCTCCCTTTAGCCCCCCAGATGGTTGAATCTGGAAAAACAACTTTATCAAGTCGAATTGTGCAGCTCCCTGACACGCCTACCAATTTTCATTGTCCTAGCACATCTAGAAGCACCAAACTCGCCAAATCACTTAACCCCTCCCCCCAGCTCCCCCAAAGAGAGCGAATCCAGTACGATTCTGTCAATCACGTATCAAGGACACTTGTTTATTCTATCCACCAAGCTCCATCCTGATTCCTCCACTCCAAGTGTTTTTCCAAGATTTCCCCTCCAACTCCCCCCAATGTCAAAAGATCTGGTCGGGATTTGAAATAAGAGCTCTGAGACATGAATTCCTTCTAAAAATCAAATTTCATTAAGATCCAACTATCTATACATAAGATAAAAATACCCCAATTTTCACGTTTTCCAAGAATTCCGGTTTCCCCAACCAACTCCCCCCAATGTCACAGGATGTGGTCAGAATTTAAAATTAGAACTTTAAAGCACAAGATCTTTCTAAATAGCAAATTTCATTAAGATCTGGTCACCCTTTTATAAGTTACAAATACCTCAATTTTCAAAATTACCCCCCCCCCCCAATTCCACCAAAGAGAGCAGATCTGGTCCAGATATGTCAGTCACGTATCTTAGACAGGTTTCTATTCTTTCCATCCAGTTTCATCCTGATCTCACCACTTTAAGTATTTTCTAAGATTTCCAGTCCCCCCAAGTGCCCCCCCCCCCCCCGATTACGCTTGATCCGGCTGAGATTTAAAATAATAGGTCTGAGTTACGAGGTCCTTCTAAATATGAAGTTTCATGAAGATCTGATCACTCCTTTGTAAGTTAAAAATACATCATTTTTTTCTTATTTTTCAGAATTACCCCCCCCCCCCATAGATTGGATCCGTTCCAATTATGTAAATCACGTATGTAAGACTTCTGCTTATATTTCCCACCAATTTTCATCCCGGTCCCTCCAGTCTAAGCGTTTTCCATGATTTTAGGTTCCTCCACCACAAACTTCCCCCAATGTCACCAGATCCGGTCAGGATTGAAAATAAAAGCTTTGAGGTGATATCCTTCTAAATATCAAATTTCATTTAGATCCAATCACCCGTTTGTAAGTTAAAAATACCTAATTTTTTCTAATTTTTCAGGATTAACCCCTCCCCCAACTACCCCGAAGAGAGCGGATCTGTTCCGTTTATGTCAATCATGTATATAGGACTTGTGCTTATTTTTCCCACCAAGTTTCATCCCGATCCCTCCACTCTGTGTTTTCCAAGTTTTAGGTTTCCCCCTCCCAACTCCCCCCAAAGTCACCAGATCCGGTTGGGTTTGAAATAAGAGCTCTGAGACATGATATCCTTCTAAATATCAAATTTCATTGAGGTCCGATCGCCCATTCATAAGTTAAAAATACCTCTTTTTTCATTTTTTTCAGAAATAACCCCCCCCCCCCCCAACTACCCCAAAGAGAGCAGATCCGTTCCAATTATGTCAATCATGTATCTGGGACTTGTGCTTATTTTTCCCACCAAGTTTCATCCCAATCCCTCCACTCTAAGTGTTTTCCAAGTTATAGGTTTCCCCCTCCCAACGTCACCAGATCCGGTCGGGATTTAAAATAAGAGCTCAAAGACACGATATCCTTCTAAACATCAAATTTCATTGAGATCCAATCACCCGTTTTTAAGTAAAAAATACCTCATTTTTTCTAATTTTTCAGAATTACCCCCCCCCCCCAACTACCCCAAAGAGAGCAGATCAGTTCCAATTATGTCAATTATGTATCTGGGACTTGTGCTTATTTTTCCAATCAAGTTTCATCCCAATCCCTCCACTCTAAGTGTTTTCCAAGATTTTAGGTTTCCCCCCTCCAACTCCCCCCAATGTCAGATCCAGTCAGGATTTAAAATAAGAGCTCTGAGACACAATATCATTCCAAACATTAAATTTCATTAAGATCCCATCACCTGCTCATAAGTTAAAAATACTTCCTTTTTCTATTTTTCCCAAATTAACTGGCCCCCCACTCCCCCCCCCCAGATGGTCAAATCGTGAAAACGACTATTTCTAATTTAATCTGGTCCGGTCCCTGATACACTTGCCAGATTTCATTGTCCTAGCTTACCTGGAAGTGCCTAAAGTAGCAAAACCAGGACTGACAGACATACCGACAGAATTTGCAATTACTATATGTCACTTGGTTAATACCAAGTGCCATAAAAATCATAAGCCAGTGATATGATACGATACAGATGATTGCCAGCAAAAACTGAACAAATACAATAGGGGGCAGAGTATGACTTTCTCTACGCCATTATGATTTAAAAGGTAGATGTTATTGATACACTTAAACATAGAAACTACCAAAGCCGTACCCAGGGGGTTGGCTACCAAGTTTCAACCCCACCCCAAATTTTTTCAACTCGTAAAAAGTAACAAAATACATATAAACAAATTGTTCCACGTTTAGTACTTTTTTCACCCCTCCTCCCCCCAACAAAAACTGGCATATGCCCTTGAACACATAAGAAATCTGAATAAATAAAAACAAACCTGAAAAGCCAATAAGAGAAAAAAAAATTTAACTAAGGGTGCGTTTGTTTACTTGTCCGATTACTAATCTGATTAATCCAAGCGTTTTTTGAGACACATATGACGTCAGAGGTTAGTCGGATTATCCCCACAAACGCTCAGGATTACTTGTCCGTGGGCTGGCACTTTATAACCCCCAAATAAAAAGATTATTTGAGGATTGTGACGTCAATGCTATATATTTTTTTAAATGGATAAACATGTGAAATCGTTAAGTCTAGAGAAAAGACAAGGATACTGTAAATAATAGAAATAGTCTTAGCTTTTCAGTGACCTGTAAGTAATATTATGCATATTCCTTAGTACCTAAAGGGTTTTTGGTGTTCTAGGCCTGTCTTGCATAGGCTAAGCTTCATAAGGAGTCAGAAGAAAAGTTTTTTTGTTATTAAAAAGGTTGATTCTTAGGGAGGCAGCTATCACATTGGTGAGTTAGTCAAATGTTTTTATATCAAACAGGCCTAGTTTCTAAACCATCCTATAATTATTAGTTGGAAAAAATTTAGAATGATTAGGCCAATACCTATAGCCTTTTATATAGTCTATATTTGTTGAGATTGCTATTTAAACTGGATTTTTAAGATACAGTAGGGGTAAAATTTTACTTTAGCTATTTTTGGCTATCTTTGAAAGAGGTTAGGCTAGGAAAATGAAACTTTCAGGGATGTGTCTACAGGCTAAAGTATGTCCCAGGAAGGTATTTTGAAGTACCTACTTCTACTTCTTTTCCCTCTAAAGGGTCCTGAAATTTTTGGGTGCCTTATTTTTTGGTTATCAGTTTCTTTTTCTCTGGCCTTAGTTCTTAATTATTCTGGCCTTAGACAACTCCTGTTGATTGAGCAGAACTTTAAGCCATAACACTGTTTTTTTCTAATTCTAGAAATAATCTTTTATGCCACCTCATTATAGGTTAAATATATGGCTTATATTATTTATTCTCCATGAATTTTTGTTTTATTTGATTTCATTGATGTCAGTTGCTTTCTGTTAAAAATACATTTATTTTTTTTACATCAAGCTTCTTCTTTTGTGAAAAAATTTGAACTGTTTTTCTTTTTATATATTGTATAAAATGTAAAGGAATACCTGGCCCTTCATTTCACAGATTCAACTGAAAGTATTTGAGGCATCTTACATCAAAATTCATTTGACACATTTTAATGTTTTTTTTTTTTTAGATGACATAGGACACCATTAAAGTTTTGCATTTGCTTTGCTAAAAATTGTCTTAAAAAGTGCCAAGTTTAGAGAGTTATGTTAATATTTTTCTTGCTGATGAGTATAATTTTTTTTTTTAATTCCTTCTGTTTAAAGAATTTTAGAGAGATTCTGAGCCAACCATGGGTATATTGTTGTTACAAATGATTTTTCTCAAATGGGCTTGTGGAAAACAAATAGAACATATAATTTCTCTTTTTTTATTATTTCAAAACCAGAATATCACAAAACTAAGCATTAATATTGCTGATTGTACCTTAAGTAAATACAATCCCTGATGGAGTTTTGTTGATACCTGTTTAAAAATTTATTTGTCTTAATGAAATACATATTGTTTGTGGGACAGCAATGAGCAACTATGACTTGAGTTTTTTTTTTTTTTCAATATTTTCTTTTTTCCAAATAATTTTTGTTCTCTGGTGACATTTGTGTTCCTTCCTAAGTGGCTGGCACTCTAGGTTGAGAATCCTTTATCCAAAGGGCACAGGTTTAATTTCTGGCATTAGCAGTTTATTTGGTTTGGGACGAAGGTCAGTGATGTAACTCTGTAAGTTCAGCCAGAATTGGCCCAAACTTAACAGGTTACCTAGAGAAATCTGGGGTCAGTAAGCAGGAAGGACATGCAAAAGCATAGGATGACTGGCCCCTAGCTTCCTATTGCACTTCCTGTCTAAAGGATTACCTGGTCCTTTACTAGGCTTCTGACTTAGCCATAGGAGCTTTCTTTTAAACCCATTAAATAAAAGTACAAAGGAAGAAATGTCAGTAAGGTGGTCCTTCCTTTTCAATGAATTTTTGATGTACAGACAACAGTGTAGGTCATAAGAATTGGCTGGTGAATGTTTTGCAAGGTTTAAAAATTTAGGGCAATTGCTCAGGTTGGCAACTGAGCACAAAAGTAAAATTTTGTGAATGGTTTTTCTTTGTGAATGTTATATTTATGTCATGTCCAGAATTTTAAAGTTAATCTTCATTGTTTTTTTTTTTTTTTTATTTCCATGGCCCTAGGACTTTAGTGTATTAAAACCTGCCTATGTCCATCCATTTTCTTTTAAACAGAGAGGAGTTCTATGTTTCCTAGCTTCAATAAATTTATATGCAATTTTGAGACCAGGGTTACAAAGTAGGTCAAAACTTGCAAGTGGAACTATGATATTACTAATTAATTTGTAAGAAATGTATATCAATTTAAAGATTAAAAAATTATGTAGAAAACAAACAAGACAAATAAATAAAAGTATCCCTTTACAACCATTTAATTAAGTGTAACAAATGTAGATTATCCCTAAGATTGAAATGAACAAAGCTTCAATTATGAATCTGTTTTCTTTAAACAGACTGAAGGGACAAACCTCCAAGCTATGACAAATTCAATCTCACTTTTGATCTCTTTCCTTTTCAATAGGAACTTTCTTTGGATTTTTTTTTCAACCAAGTAAAAACAGTAGGGACATGATCAGGTATAAGTGACCTTCCACTAAGCCTACATACCCAGGGGAAAATTGTGCAGCTATACTAATAATTGGTAAATTTTTTGTTGTTCATATGTTTGATTTACAAATAAAGTGAACATACTCCTTGATGCCCTTTTTTATTTTTTACAAACATAATAAGTGCTTCAAGTACAAGTTTTTGAGCTCTTGAAAATGACCAAAGTATACTCAAATAGTTTTTGGGTATAAGAAAGCTTAAAACATTGGTCTCAAACTTACTGTTTCATTATTAATCCATTTTTTACATGTTGTATAATCTATGAGCACTGATTTTCCACAATTAAGTTGGATTAATAAATTTTACAATATTATGCTGTATTTCTTCTTCTTTGATGCCAAATTTTCAATTAAGGTACATGTTTTTGGTCATTTTTGACAAAATAATGTATGTTTTTCACTGCCAAAATTTGTTAGGTTAAGTAAGGTCAAAAAGTGCTTAAACTTGAACTAGCAAAATAAGCAATTATTATATTTGTAAAGAACATACAAAAAGGCATCAAGTGGTATATTCACTTTATTTGTAAATCAAAATATGAATTACAAGAAATTCACCTCTAACATGCCTAATTTGCAAACATATAGCCCAAATTATATATTTCCAATGTTTTCTGCCACCTGTTACTTGTTTTTTCAGTTCTTGTTTTGCCACAGTTGCCTCAATTAACAGGTACAAGGGTTGAGGGATAGATTGGCAGAATCAATAGAAAATATGTAATTTCAGCTATAGATTTCCATATTAGGAGGGTTGGGGCTAAAGTAGAGCAGGGCTGCATGTAGAAAGCTATAATTATTATGTAAATTACAAAGAATCATCTTTTTTTTTAACAGGTTTTCTTCTATAGGTCTACAGGTCCTTCTCTTGGCTTATACCACATCAAGCATTATATAACCAAAGAAGAATAAGTAGCAAAAAGCTATATATACATAAGCACATGTTATTTAACAATGACTTCTCTAGTGCTTAACTATGACCCCTTAGTAATATTAACAAGAAACAAGGGTAAAACTGGTGCAAACAGTATTACTGGCTTTCATATAAAGTGAATATACCACTTGATGCCTTCTTATATGCTCTTTACAAATATAATAATTTCTTCTACTGCAAATTCAGATTTAAGCACTTTTTCACCTCTTGACCTCTTAAAAATGACCTATAAATGGAGTCATTACAAATCTGTAATAGTTTAGAAACAAATTTGGGCTATATATTTGCACATCAGGGGGGTGGGGGTAAAGCATAGCATATATTATATACATAAACTAACCATTGCTGTTTTTTTTTTTTTTTAACGTGTTTGTGCACATCAAATTTTAATGAAAAGAGAAATCACCAGTGCAACAGCACACACATAAAAAAAATTCAAGCAATGGTTAGTTTTCATATTTAATATATGCTACACTTTACCCCCACCCCCTGATGTGCAAATATATAGCCCAAATTTGTTTCTAAACTATTACAGATTTGTAATGACCCCATATATAGGTCATTTTTAAGAGGTCAAAGTGCTTAAATCTGAACTTGCAGTAGAAGCAATTATTATATTTGTAAACAGCATTACAAAAGGCATCAAGTGGTATATTCACTTTATATGAAAGACAGTAATACTGTTTGTACCAGTTTTACCCAATGGTAAAACTGGTGCAAACATAAATAGGTAACAGAAAAAGTGAAATTTAGTGTAAATGACAATCAGGAACTGGATCAAGGGGGCCAAAAACAGGGCTATATAATTGGAGTTCAAAGAACGTGGTGATTTTTTAGTGAAAAAAAAAACACTTCCCTGGCTAATTTAGGACTTTGAATTAATTAGCCTACCAAAATTTTCCTATCCGATGCAATTGAAATAATTTTCCCTTTTCAGAGCATTAAGACAATTTATCACAATAAAAAATATCCAAAGCATCTTGAATGGAATGACTTAAAATGGCAAATCACAACCACAATTTGAAATCTTACAATTAAACTTCTGGCCACACAAATTGTATTAGGCTACCCAGCTCTGAAATAATTGCTGAAGCTGTATTTGCCTGTAAAATTTGAAACAGGCCCAAAGTCCTAGCCTCTTCCTTGTCAAAACTTCACATAGCATTAAAACAATAATTACACGTGACCAATGTTGTTAAATTATTCGCAATTAATCTTGCCATTTTAAGTGACACGTGGCCAGACAAGTATTTGTTGCTATCTTTTAGGGGTTAAACCTCGATTAGTAAAAATCCCATTGGACAAGTAAACAAACGCACCCATAGTTAAATTTTTTTTTCTCTTATTGGCTTTTCAGGTTTGTTTTTATTTATTCAGATTTCTTATGTGTTCAAGGGCATATGCAAGTTTTTGTTGGGGGGAGGAGGGGTGAAAAAAGTACTAAACGTGGAACAATTTGTTTATATGTATTTTGTTACTTTTTACGAGTTGAAAAAATTTGGGGTGGGGTTGAAACTTGGTAGCCAACCCCCTGGGTACGGCTTTGGTAGTTTCTATGTTTAAGTGTATCAATAACATCTACCTTTTAAATCATAATGGCGTAGAGAAAGTCATACTCTGCCCCCTATTGTATTTGTTCAGTTTTTGCTGGCAATCATCTGTATCGTATCATATCACTGGCTTATGATTTTTATGGCACTTGGTATTAACCAAGTGACATATAGTAATTGCAAATTCTGTCGGTATGTCTGTCAGTCCTGGTTTTGCTACTTTAGGCACTTCCAGGTAAGCTAGGACAATGAAATCTGGCAAGTGTATCAGGGACCGGACCAGATTAAATTAGAAATAGTCGTTTTCACGATTTGACCATCTGGGGGGGGGGGGGGAGCGGGGGGCCAGTTAATTTGGGAAAAATAGAAAAAGGAAGTATTTTTAACTTATGAGCAGGTGATGGGATCTTAATGAAATTTAATGTTTGGAATGATATTGTGTCTCAGAGCTCTTATTTTAAATCCTGACTGGATCTGACATTGGGGGGAGTTGGAGGGGGGAAACCTAAAATCTTGGAAAACACTTAGAGTGGAGGGATTGGGATGAAACTTGATTGGAAAAATAAGCACAAGTCCCAGATACATAATTGACATAATTGGAACTGATCTGCTCTCTTTGGGGTAGTTGGGGGGGGGGGGTAATTCTGAAAAATTAGAAAAAATGAGGTATTTTTAACTTAAAAACGGGTGATTGGATCTCAATGAAATTTGATGTTTAGAAGGATATCGTGTCTTTGAGCTCTTATTTTAAATCCCGACCGGATCTGGTGACGTTGGGAGGGGGAAACCTATAACTTGGAAAACACTTAGAGTGGAGGGCTTGGGATGAAACTTGGTGGGAAAAATAAGCACAAGTCCCAGATACATGATTGACATAATTGGAACGGATCTGCTCTCTTTGGGGTAGTTGGGGGGGGGGGTTATTTCTGAAAAAAATGAAAAAAGAGGTATTTTTAACTTATGAATGGGTGATCGGACCTCAATGAAATTTGATATTTAGAAGGATATCATGTCTCAGAGCTCTTATTTCAAACCCAACCGGATCTGGTGACTTTGGGGGGAGTTGGGAGGGGGAAACCTAAAACTTGGAAAACACAGAGTGGAGGGATCGGGATGAAACTTGGTGGGAAAAATAAGCACAAGTCCTATATACATGATTGACATAAACGGAACAGATCCGCTCTCTTCGGGGTAGTTGGGGGAGGGGTTAATCCTGAAAAATTAGAAAAAATTAGGTATTTTTAACTTACAAACGGGTGATTGGATCTCAATGAAATTTGATATTTAGAAGGATATCACCTCAAAGCTTTTATTTTCAATCCTGACCGGATCTGGTGACATTGGGGGAAGTTTGTGGTGGAGGAACCTAAAATCATGGAAAACGCTTAGATTGGAGGGACCGGGATGAAAATTGGTGGGAAAAATAAGCAGAAGTCTTACATACGTGATTTACATAATTGGAACGGATCCAATCTATGGGGGGGGGGGTAATTCTGAAAAATAAGAAAAAAATTATGTATTTTTAACTTACAAAGGAGTGATCAGATCTTCATGAAACTTCATATTTAGAAGGACCTCGTAACTCAGACCTATTATTTTAAATCTCAGCCGGATCAAGCGTAATCGGGGGGGGGGGCACTTGGGGGGACTGGAAATCTTAGAAAATACTTAAAGTGGTGAGATCAGGATGAAACTGGATGGAAAGAATAGAAACCTGTCTAAGATACGTGACTGACATATCTGGACCAGATCTGCTCTCTTTGGTGGAATTGGGGGGGGGGGTAATTTTGAAAATTGAGGTATTTGTAACTTATAAAAGGGTGACCAGATCTTAATGAAATTTGCTATTTAGAAAGATCTTGTGCTTTAAAGTTCTAATTTTAAATTCTGACCACATCCTGTGACATTGGGGGGAGTTGGTTGGGGAAACCGGAATTCTTGGAAAACGTGAAAATTGGGGTATTTTTATCTTATGTATAGATAGTTGGATCTTAATGAAATTTGATTTTTAGAAGGAATTCATGTCTCAGAGCTCTTATTTCAAATCCCGACCAGATCTTTTGACATTGGGGGGAGTTGGAGGGGAAATCTTGGAAAAACACTTGGAGTGGAGGAATCAGGATGGAGCTTGGTGGATAGAATAAACAAGTGTCCTTGATACGTGATTGACAGAATCGTACTGGATTCGCTCTCTTTGGGGGAGCTGGGGGGAGGGGTTAAGTGATTTGGCGAGTTTGGTGCTTCTAGATGTGCTAGGACAATGAAAATTGGTAGGCGTGTCAGGGAGCTGCACAATTCGACTTGATAAAGTTGTTTTTCCAGATTCAACCATCTGGGGGGCTAAAGGGAGAGGAAAAATTAGAAAAAATTAGGTATTTATAACTTACGAGTGAGTGATCGGATCTTAATGAATTTTGATATTTAGAAGGACATCATGACTCAGAGCTTTTATTTTAAATCCTGACTGGAATTAAGCCTCTTATTTTCCTTTTTAATTCAATCTATTGATTCATAGAATTTTGTTAGAGCTCATACCATATGATCTCTTGGCTCTTAGCTCTTCTCGCCTCGTCACAAGTGCCATATGAGCTCTTAGCTCTTGTTGAAATACTGGGAGATCTATGACAAAAAAGAGAGAAAAAAATTAATGATCTCAAAAATTCTCTTGATGGTAATAAGTCAGATGTCTGAAGAGGCTGTTAAACCAAGTCACCCTAAGTATTGCAGCAGTTTGGATTCTGAAACCATGGCAGAACATCCTCCTATAAAAAGAATTCTGAGCAGGGATTATTTTGAGAAAAAGCCAAATAAGCTTTCTCAGGGGAAAATTGAAGATCTCATTGAAGACTACATAAATGCAGCCTTTTATGACTGTAGAGAAAAAAGTTTTCAAAAACATTTTGCAAGGCTTGGCTCCTTATGCAAGAATTATGTCTTGAGACACTCTGTCTACTTATATAGACCAGTGGTTCAAAGAGGTGATGACAAATCTGAAGAAAAAATCTGCTGACTTGGATTGTGTCTGCACTACAACAGATATATAGACTGTAAAACATAAAAGCTACATTGTCATTTCACTGGAAAAACACTGACACTAGCCAAAGGTGAAATGCAATCACTTATCAAAGATTCAAAGACATACATTATTATTCTACCAGTTCTGACTATCTTAAGAATATTTAAAAAACCTGTGGTCTCCTATACACAAAAATTGTGAAAACTGTAACAGAATGTGGCTGTAATTTTGTGAAAGCTTTCAGAGAATTGGCATATCCAGTCTGCCCTACTGACACTATGCCTAATAGAAATGATGATCATCAAGATTCTGAAAGTGAAAATGACACCTCTCTTATTGTTTCTAATGGAAATTTGCTTGACTAGCAGACAGAAAAGTGAGAAGAAACAGAAGAATTTGAAAGTAAATACTACTTATCCTCTCACTTTCATAGTACAACTTTGAATCTTGTTGCTAGTAAAGACAGTGAAAGAACCATGTCAAATTTGCCATTTGAAAAACTGTACAATGCTTCAACAGGGAAGTGTCAAGCACTGTCAAATGTGACAAGGCAGAGCTTGAAAGCCTCTGGTAAACTAATATTTAATGTCAAAGCAGATGATTATTCCCAATGCAACTTGGTGGAATTATCAACATGATGCTATAAAAAGAATTGTCAAAGTTGCTATGAATGCTGTTGCAAATGCTATTGCCCATGCTGATTGCAGTAAGAGTGAAAATGATTGACATGAAACAAAACAGTTCTATGAAGCATACAGAAGTTCTTGTAGAAGCAAAAGTGGATAGCTTAGAGAACCAGTTTGCACACGCGTGTGCAGTGCAGGTAAGTGAACATAGTTTTAAGCAGCTAGCAATAGCTAATGGAAGCCACCCTGGTTTTAAGAAAAGGTTGATACAAGGAGATATACGTGACCAAATCATTGGTATAATTTGTGACTAAATGAAACATATTTTGCTAGCCAAAGCTGAGGATCAGTTGAATAATGGTGAGGCTGAGCACAATTAAGTTTCATTGATCAGTGATGATGATGATAACGAATTTAATCCTCCTTCTCACTGGCATGACTTGAGGATCATGGACTTTGGATGAACACTGCTGAAATAAAGAAGATTAATCATAGGGATTTATCCCTTGAGATCTTGTGTAAAAATTCAATTATTGCTGAACTCACTGTTACATTCTCATCAGCTGCTGCTGAGTTGCCGAGAAGGTCGTGGTAGTCTTTAAGTTTGTTTACACACATAAGATCATGAAGTTTTTGTCTATGCCAGCCAGTGACTGGGCACTGTAGTAGAAGGTGATTTACTGTTTCCACTTGATCACAGTAGCTACATTTTAGGTTTTCATTATAGAATTGGGCTAAGTATGAATTTGTTCCTACATGTTCTGATTGCAGCCTGAATAGTATTTTGCCCTGTTGTCTTCATAACTTGCTGTAAAGTTCTTTTTGTTACTGATTTTTGGTAACAAACTGATTTGTTACCAGGAAACAGAAACAGTTTTTTGAAAAAGAACTTTACAGCAAGTTATGAAGACAACAGGGCAAAATACTATTTTGCCTAACTTCTAACTTAACTTCTTTGATTTTAAAAGATCAACAGATTTAGCTTAAAATTAGCTGTTATCAACAGTTACTGACTTAGTATTCGTCAATCATTGCACCCCTAGCTGAAAAGAATTAACACTTATAAACCTAGCAAAATAATACTTATAAACCCATATATATACAAAACATCCTCCTTTCCTTTGAACATATGTGCTCCTTTGAGATATCTTTAAAAATTTGGTTGGTCTTGTACAAGACCTCAGGCTCGTAAAACCTTGTGCAGGTCAGGTTAAGATCAAATCAGGTAAAAAAGGATAAAACACTTATCTTGACTTCTATAAAAAAAAAGAAGGTAAAAGCTATTTCATATGGACCTACGTGTAAAACCAGTTTTTTATTACATATACCTCTTTTTCATTGTTATTTTAAAATAAACATTGTTATTTTATTTTTTTATATTATTGTTTATATATTATGTTTTTTATTTATTTTTATTTTATTTTATTATTTTATATATATTATTTTTATATACTATTTTTTTATTTTATATATATATATATATATATATATATATATATATATATATATATATATATATATATATATATATATATATATATATATATATATATATATATATATATATATATATATATCATAGTATATTTTATTGTTATTATAATAAAAATTGTTATTTTAACAGTTTATTATTTTAAAATAAACTATTTCAGAAGCATGAACTTTATAGACAAATAAGAAAGGACTCACCCCTATGGCGCCAAGACAATGTTTTACAGCTTTATATTCACTCAATGTGGCAAATTCAACTCTTTTTTCATTCTTCTTCAAGAAATCTTCTAAGGAATTGACTTGGGCCGTAAGATTAACAACCTTTGCATTTGCTTCCTCAAGCTGAAAAGAGATATATAGTAAATAAAAAGAAAAAGAAAGAAATAATGAACATATCAACAGAGATGGGGAGGAAGGAACTGGAAGAGAAAGCGGAAGGGGGGGGAGAGGAAAAGACAATTTGAAACAGCTATCATGAAAACCACACTGACGCAACGAAATAATGCATCAAATTAATAAAAGAAAATGGTAAATCGAAAATTTAATTCGTCTCAATCAGTAAATAACTTTGATGTGACAACAGGAATAAAGTTGCCCATTCATCAATAAGAAAAAACAGATTTAATTGGTAAAACGTATGCAATAAAGCGGTGCAGCAATTCACCTCGTTTTACCCTAGGTTTAGTCTGCATACTCTGAGATTCAGTAACAGCCTCCAGTATCATCTTTTTACATTATTCAGAATCGCACAAGGGAAATTAAAATTTCCTTATTTGTTTTATTTCCTTCACAATGTCGTTTGATGGTTTCTATCTTAATAATTTCTAACCTTAAAAAAAAAAATGAAAAAAAATTGTCAAACTCAAACTTGGATAAAATCGGATAGATTTTCTCATTACACCATAGGAAGATAACATTAGCTACTGAAATCCAGTACAAGCGAGGGAAACTTAGGGAAAACTCAGACCACTACTAGGGGGCGTCAATTTAGAAAATTGTAGTGGGAGAAGGCAAAAGTGATCTTTCTACAATCTATGGAGGTTGGGCAGTTTCGTTGTTTTATCGATTTTTCTCTACAAAAATACCAAAAAAAACGGTGGTTCTAAAAAAAATCTATAAAAAGAATGAATCCCCTCGCACCTTTCCTGCGCAAACGTTTGTCTTTATTTTTAATTTTTACTCGAAGATTTATGTTTTGTTATTTATAGGTTGTCACACACAGTCAGGAGCATCTGCCAAGTATTTGGGACAAGACAAATGAGGAGAAAACAGATCAGTTGTTATTTCCATGGCTTTGGACCTGGCTTGTACAAACCGATTCCAAGGCTTTGGACCTGGATTGTAGGAATCATTTCCGTGGCTTTAGACCTGATTTGTAAAAACCGATTCCATAACTTTGGACCTGGTTATAGGATTCATTTCCATGGCTTTGGACCTGGCTTGTAGGAACCATTTCCATTGCTTGAGACCTGGCTTGTAGGAATCATTTCATGGCTTTGGACCTGGCTTGTAGGAAGTATTTCCATTGCTTTGGACCTGGCTTGTAGGAATCATTTCATGGCTTTGGACCTGACTTGTAGGAACCATTTCCATTGCTTTGGACCTGTTTTGTAGGAACCATTTCTATTGCTTTGGACCTGACTTGTAGTAACCATTTCCATGGCTTTGAGCCTGGCTTGTAGGAACCATTTCCATGGATTTGGGCCTGGCTTGTAGAAACCATTTTCATGGCTTTGGACCTGGCTTGTAGGAGCCATTTTCATGGCTTTCAGGAACCAACAGCCCTCTTTGAAATTCTGTTTTAAGTAGCTGTACATAGTATTAATATTTATAACAAAAATTACCATGGGAGATAACAAAAGAAAAAAAAATGACGAAAGAAAAGTCTGATTTTTAACTTTTAAGCAGAGGCATTAAACAGTTTCTGTGTAAAGCCTGTTGAAACATGATCTGTTTCTGTTCGGCAAGTTAAAAGTCTCTTAGGGTTTCTATAGGCGGGTAGTTCTTTTTCCCTATTTCTCTTAAATCTTCCTTCGTGGCATCCTCCCACCCCAACCGCAGACGAACTGGTTTCCGTTTAAGCCTAGACGGTTGACTGAAAGCACAATCTTCGGCAATCTGTCATCCTTCACCAGCAGAACGTGCCCTATCCATCTCAATTTTTCTCTCATTATAGCCCTAGAAAGTGGGATTAATCCACGCTATTCGTATAACCTACTATTTAAAATATTGTCAGTCAGCCGGGTACCCAGAACGATCCGCAGGCAATTTCTCTGGGAAAAATTTAGCAACTCTTCATCCGCTTTTTGGAGCGCCCATGCTTTAGAACCATACTTGACAACTGTCATCGCTCTAATATTCTTGCTTTGCAGACTTATCTTCCTATTCTTTCGAACTTTTTTTTAACTGTGAACGGCTATTCTACTCTTAACGTCTTTACTGCTCCCACCGTCTTTACTAATAATACTATCAAGGTAAGTGAAGCTCTCCACCTGATCAATCTTTTCATTACCCAACGTCACATTTTCATCTTCCCTTATCCCTAGCCTTTGCGATTTAGTTTTCTTAGCATTAATTTTCAAATCTGTTGTAGCACACAGAACTCACAAAACCTTTAAAAGTGCATTCATTTTGCTCACACTTTCATCTAAGATGCTCAAATCATCAGCATAATCTAAGTCTAAGTATAAGACCTTCGCTAAATCGCTTCTATCAACAGAATCGATCGCTTGCTTATAATCTATTAAACTGAGGACCAAAGCTGTTTGATAGCTCAGGCACTTCACAATTATTAACCTAAGAGTGAAAATTTAGTCGACACATCCTCTACCCTTTCTATAACCGTACTATTCTTCTCTTAAGACTTTGTCTACAACATTTCTCAGCCTAAAAAGTATCATATTAGTAATTAATTTCCGACCTAAACAGACCAGGCTAATATCGCGATAGTTACCACACTCACTCTTATCACCTTGTTTATACAGTCGTTTGGGTTTTCCTAAAATCGCTATGAATGACCCAGGGAATCCGTAGGGGGGGGGGTATTGTTCAATTTTTTTTGTTTATTGCTTGAGTAACTGAACACAATACTGTACTTAAGAAAATAG
The DNA here is from genome assembly GCF_032884065.1 of Artemia franciscana. Classification (NCBI taxonomy): domain Eukaryota; kingdom Metazoa; phylum Arthropoda; class Branchiopoda; order Anostraca; family Artemiidae; genus Artemia; species Artemia franciscana. Next base: position 36,858 of record NW_027063040.1, read on the forward strand.
TTGTGATTTTGATGCAAATGTTCTGAACACTTTTGATTCTCAGGGATTTATTCTAACACTCATAAAAATTCAATAGCTAATCAAGATCTTTTCATTAAAATCTTTAAAAAAAAGATTTTAGATGAATTTAGCTTTTGAATAAACAAATTACATATCACCGCAAAGGGACATGAGGCTTTAGAGATAAGTGGATAAGAAAAGATATAAAAAAGACTGAGAATCACTGCCCTGTATCTTTGCAAGAAAAAGTTCCACAATTCTAGGAAGATTGTATAGATACAATCGTAGAGATGCAATTTGGAGTTATAATAATCAAAATTTAATACAACACCAACATGAAATGCGACTTAAAAGCTGAAATATAATAATTCTGAGGTTAAAGAAGCAGAAAGTAGTACCCAAAAAGTAATTTGTTTTTTCGTTAGATTTTGACAAATAAAGCTTCATTTTTCAAAATTTTTAGCTCCATTTTCTTAGTTCCAAAATTATTAGTAATGTAATTTTGTCACATTTAGCTCACACATATGCAAAATATTCTACCTCGAAATATGGGGAAAAATAGTAACCAATTCGAAGTGATTTTCCCATGATAAATTTTTAATGTTCATGAAAATCATAAGCTCCATAATACCAGTGGCAAAAGTTTTGACAGCAAATGGCGAAGTTTTTAAATGTCAAAATGTCGTCAAATGTCAAAGCCATAATATCCTCTTATATATCAAGATCTACTTTTATTTTCATACCACGGTTTTTTTCAATACAGCATGATTTTTTTTTTTTTTTTTTTTTTTTTTTTTTTTTTTTTTTTTTTTTTTTTTTGTAATTATGATGTTTGTATATAAAAAAATTTCTAACCTCTTTTTGAGATTCTTCCAATTTTTCCATTAGCTCCTCCTTAACATGATCAGTGTTCCTGGCTGTTTCCAGCTCCTGAAGTTTGAGCCCCAACTGATCAGTCTCTTTTAACAGAACGTCTTTTTCAGAGCTAGATTCTTTGATTACGCCCCTTAAATTTTCCGTTTCTTTAATAGCACTATCTAACTTCTCTGACAAATGACTTGAGTGGTCATTTGTCAAATGACTTGAGTGGGCATTTTCTTGGTGAACACGTCAAAGTTTGGCTGGGACACTGGTGCTCTTGATTCCAGGTCTTTTACAACACCTTTCACACTCTGTAGTTCAGCAAGAGTGTGAAAGGTGTTGTAAAAGACCTCCTTATTCTCTTTCAGTTGTTGTCCTTGTCGATTCTCTAATGAAATTAGTTTTTCTTGTAGGCCAGTGATCTTGTATTCAGCTTCAGCAAGTTGTGTACCAATCTCCATCTTCTCCTTCAATACTGTTTGGTGCTCGTTTATGATGCTCGTGTAACGAGCTAAAGTATAACAAGTCGTCTAAATTTTTATTGAGGGTAGAAATTGAATTAGCGTGCTCGGCTTTTTCCAGTTTAAGCTCATTTACTTCCAATTTCAGCTTCTCAACTCCCTAAAAGTTTATATACAAAATCAATATATATTTAAAATTAAAAACAATGAAGCCATCAATTTTGAATTTGTATGCTCGGCTTTTTTCAAGTTAAGCATATATTTATCTCCGATTTAACCTTTTCAACTTTCTAAAAAATTATATACATTATACATAATAAACAAAATTTAAGTAATATTGATTTTGCATCTGCCTAGTCGATTTTTTCCTGGTTAAGGTCATTTAATCCCGATTTAAGCTTTTCAACTCCTTGAAAGTTGACATACAAAATTAATAAAAGTTAAAGCAAGTATCAATTTTGAATCTGCATGCTCGGAATTTCCTGGTTAAGGTCATTTGATCCCGATTTAAGATTTTCAACTCCCCGAAAGTTTACACACAAAATTAACAAAAAAATTAATGCCAATATCGATTTGCATCTGCATACTCGGTTTTTTCCTGGTTAAGTACATTTAATTCCGATTTAAGCTTTTCAACTTTCTAAAAACTTATACACATGATTAACAAAAACTAGACCTAAGTTGCATTGGGAACGTTTGGTGTTACCGCAACCTTTGTTCGGCTTCGCCAAATAAAGTGTTGCGAGAGCAACGCTTTGATTTTGTTTCGTCGGTTCGATTAATCGCTGATATTGTTAATCTGTAAGGATCTTAAAATAAATACTAGGTACACCAACTCGCAAAAGTTACGAACTCTCATTGCAACAAGCAAAAGTTGTAAACCCCTCGTTGCTGATTAAATTTTAATTAAATATAATTAAACCCAATATAATATAATACAAAATTTATAAAAATAAAAGGCAATATCGATTTTGTATCTGCATGCTGAAATTTTTCCTGGTTAAGCACATTTAACTCCTATTTAAGCTTTTCAACTCCTTGAAGGTTCATATAAATAAAAAACAGAACCAATATCGATTTAGCATCTACATACTCGAAATTTTCTTGGTTAAGTTCACTTAACCCGATTTAAGCTTTTCAACTCCATGAAAGTTTATATAACTTTCATAAAATCGATTTAAAATTTGCATACTTGGCTTTTTCCTGGTTAAGTGCATTTGACTCCGATTTAAGCTTTTCAAATCCCTTAAAATTTAAATACATATAAAAAAAAAAAAAAAATTAAAGCCAATGCAGCCAATCGAATTTGAATTTGAATGATTGGCTTTTTCCTGGGTAAGTACATTTAATTTCGATTTAAGCTTTTCAACTCCTTGAAAGTTTGTACAGAACACAAATTAAGACTCAAAACTAAACAAATATAGCAAATTGGTGATATGGCCAGTCAATTTAAATTGTGCGTGCTCAGCTCTTTCTTAATTAATCGCTTTAAACTCTGATTTAAGCTTTTCAACTCCTACAAAGTTTATTAAGGACATAAATAGAGATTAAGAGTGGCCATTCGTTTATAATAGATTTTATCAAGTGGGTGTACCATTTTCACCTGTTTGTTTTGGAACAATATACAGTCTATTCTTTCATCGAATAATCTTAATTCAAGCTTTGTTCAACAGGCAATTCCGAAGACCATACTGCCTTTCTATGACGATAAACAAAAGTTCGAATAGGGATGGATCCTTTTATTAGACAATGATGTTTTGTGAAAGTTATTATCGCTATCTAATAAAAGCATTTATCCCTATTCAAACTTTTATTTATTAATCAACAAGTTAGAGAACAATCAAAATGAAAATAAAAACAAGCATTATAAATAGGTCACTGCTATAAAAGGGGCTCTTCCCTCTTAGATTCAGAACTCCAGGCTAGCTTGAAATGCATTCAATTCAACACATTCACTTCTTTATGCCGAAGAACAGGAATAAAAAACAAACCATAATTCATTTAGCAAAATTACAAGATACTTTATCGTATTAGGGAAAAATTGAACCATTTTAATGTTGAATATTAATTTATTGATTCCCAAAGACAAATGCACTTTCAAAAGAAAGCTGGATCTTCTTAAGCTGTTCGGTGTCACAAGTTGTAGGCTTATTTTTGCTGCCTTTCAATTCTGTTTTTAATTTAACCCGCACCTTCAAAAGAAAGCTGGATCTTCTTAAGTTGTTCGGTATCACAATTTTTGGGCTTATTTTTTGCTACTTTTCTGCTTTTTAATTAAACATGCACCTTTAAAAGAAAGGTGTACCTTCTTAAGCTGTTCGATGTCACAAGTTTTTGGCTTATCTTATGCTGCCTTTCAATTCTGCTTTTTAATTTAACCTGCTCCTTCAAGGAAAACGTGGATCTTCTTAAGCTGTTCGGTGTCGCAAGTTGTAGGCTTATTTTTTGCTGCCTTTCAATTCTGCTTTTTAATTTAACCTGCACCTTCAAAGTGCAGATTTGCATTGGATCTTCTTAAGTTGTTCGGAGTCATAATTTTTGGGCCTATTTTTCGCTGCTTTTCAATTTAATCTCCACCTTCAAAAGAAAGCTGGATCTTCTTATGCTGTTCGATGTCACAAGTTTTCATTTTTTTTGTTGCCTTTCACTCCGCCTTTCTTCTTTTTAATTTGGCACCCGCTTCTACCAAAAATTACATAACTTTATGAGCAGGTGTTTTTAAACAAAAATGAAATTCCGGATTTTTCATAATTTTACATGATATAAAGGGTTGAGTAGTTGTTTCGATTAATTCAAACAGGTTTCATTGCCGCTGTGATTAGTGCTGCCAGAACCTTGGGGATTGTATTTTGCCCTTAAAAGGGTTCTTTAATTGTAACTAAATAGTCATGGGGCACAAGATAGTCACCGAAGTCATGTCCAATCGATCCATAATCCAGAAGCCTCATCCAACTGTATTCTATCACTTGAGATTGATAGCAGCAAAATTTCATAAGTAGCATTGTTTTTCAAGGGGATATAAAGCTGCTCCAAGGCATTTTGAGGTCTACCTTGAGTGATCTAATTTATAAATTAGGATGTTTTTAGGGGAATTGTGTGAAAGCGCAGAAGGCAGTGACTTAATTTTGTTGGGTATTGGTGTTCTTGTTTTGTTTTATGAATACGGCCACTGGCTTTGAACTACACATAACATAGGATTTATTTCTGAAATATTTCTATCATAAGCCCAGATGGGCCAAATTCAATTTTTTAGTCAATAAACGAAAAAAAGCACAAAAAAAGCAAGACAATACAATAGGGCTAGTGAGGGGGAAAAATTCAGAACGTCATATATACATAGGTACACATGTATTGTCCTTACGGATTCAATTACCTAGTGGTCAATAAAAGCAAACACTACTAGCAGTAGTTCCGTGGCAGGGAAGATTGTACCGTTAGCTATGAAGCTATCCTTAAAAAAACAGGAACCCTCATCTTGCCCTAATTTTCCAGCTCTTGAATTTGACTGCACACATTTTCAAACAAAATTTCATACATGGTACATTCATCTGACTGTAAAATTGGTTGTGTTGGTAACTCTCGCCTAACTATCAATTTTAAGCTCTGGAAACGATTGCATGACTTTATACAACGAGTACCCGAAGTGAGAATTTTTTACGATCAGTCAGTAGGTATTCGATGCTCACAAGGGTGCACATTACTTTTTTTACTTCCCTTTTTTATCCTGACGACCAACAGGCTCTACTGCTAGTGGCTACTAACAGCAAATAATGACAACAATAGTCTCTTATAAGAAAGGGTGTGCCACTTGTTTTGAGGATATTACTACTTTTTAAGGAAGCCTTACCTTGACCTGATTTTCCAACTCTTGAATTTGACTGCAGGCGGAGTCCAGCTGAGCTTTATAAGTAGCACATTGCTCTTCTACTTTTGACTTTATCTCGAGTAAAAAAGCAATCGAGAAAAAGTCAAAAGTAGAAGAGCAATTAGCCTCCTTTAGAGCGCAAAGAGTAGATTCTCTCTGAGTCTGAAAAAAAAAGATTTAATTGACAAAAAAAATTCAAGATGTTCGAAAAAAAAGAACATTGGCAGATCTTAAAGCTTTAATAAGAGCAACTAAATTACCACCAACAAAACTAATTACTTATTTGGACAAAATAAATATTTCAAAACGACATGACAAGAACTGCCTCTGATCGGCATGACCGTGTAAGGTGTTTAAAAAATCAAATCGTTTATTTTTTTCCTCATCCAAGTGTATTCTATCACTTGAATTTGATAGCAGCAAAATTTCATAAATAGCATTGTTTTTCAAGGGGATATAAAGCTGCTCCAAGGCATTTTGAGGTCTACCTCGAGTGATCTAATTTATACATTAGGATGTTTTTAGGGGAATTGTGTGAAAGCACAGAAGGCAGTGACTTAATTTTGTTGGGTATTGGTGTTTTTGTTTTGTTTTATGAATACGGCCACTGGCTTTGAACTACACATAACATAGGATTTATTTCTGAAATATTTCTATCATAAGCCCAGATGGGCCAAATTCAATTTTTTAGTCAATAAACGAAAAAAAAGCAAGACAATACAATAGGGCTAGTGAGGGGGAAAAAATTCAGAACGTCATATATACATAGGTATACATGTATTGTCCTTACGAATTCAATTACCTAGTGGTCAATAAAAGCAAACACTACTAGCAGTAGTTCCGTGACAGGGAAGATTGTACCATTAGCTATGAAGCTATCCTTAAAAAAACAGGAACCCTCATCTTGCCCTAATTCCCCCCAATGTCATTAGATCTGGTCGGGATTTAAAATAAGAGCTCTGAGACACAATATCATTCCAAACATCAAATCTCATTAATTTTCAATGAAGTTATATGAAGTTTCATGAAGATCCGATCACTCCTTCGTAAGTTAAAAATACGTCATTTTTCTTATTTTTCGGAATTACCCCCCCCCCCCGCAATTGAGCGGATCCGTTCCAATTATGTAAATCACGTATGCAAGACTTCTGCTTATTTTTCCAACCAAGTTTCATCCCAATCCCTCGAATCTAAGCGTTTCCCATTATTTTAGGTTTCCCACCCCAAACTTCCCCCAATATCACCAGATCCGGTCAGGATTTAAAATAAGAGCTTTGAGACACGATACCCTTCTAAAAATCAAATTTCATGGAGATCCAATCACCCGTTCGTAAGTTAAAAATACCTCATTTTTTCTAATTTTTCAGAATTAACCCCTCCCCAACTACCCCAAAGAGAGCGGATCCGTTCTGGTTATGTCAATCATGTATCTAGGACTCGTGTTTTTTCCCACCAAGTTTCATCCCGATCCCTCCAGTCTAAGTGTTTTCCAATTTTTAGGTTTTCCCTCCCAAATCCCCCCCCCCCAATGTCACCAGATCCGGTCGGGTTTAAAATAAGAGCTCTGAGCCAGGATATCCTTCTAAATATCAAATTTCATTGAGATCCGATCACCCGTTCGTAAGTTAAAAATACTTCATTTTTTTTATTTTTCAGAAATACCCCCCCCCCCCCAACTACCCAAAAGAGAGCGGATCCGTTCCGTTTATGTCAATCATCTATCTAGGACTTGTGTTTATTTTTCCCACCATGTTTCATCCCGATCCCTCCACTCTAAGTGTTTTCCAAGTTTTAGGTTTCCCCCTCCCAACTCCCCGCCCCCATCACCAGATCCGGTCGGGATTTAAAATGAGAGCTCTAAGACACGATATCCTTCTAAACATCAAATTTCATTGAGATCCGATCGCCCGTTCGTAAGTTGAAAATCAGGGTGAGAATGGCATGCTGAATTAGGTTGAACAGATGTGGGGATATAATGCATCCCTGGGCGATTCTGGAAGTTGTTGAGAATTCATCAGAGGCCATCTGCTGTCAGAATTTGCCATGAACTTTTTGTACATATCCCCAACGATTTTGACGATTTTGTCTACAACACCATAGTGTTTTAAAATATGCCGAGTTTCCTTTTAGGCTGACCTTGTTTGATCTTTAAATTTTGGCATTATTTTACTGAATTGAATTTTTTAATTCATTTAATCCAACTTTAGTTACAAAATCTTATGAATTAAACTAGTTTCATTTCTCGTCTTACATTCTGTCTAAATAGACAGCACTAACAGTGCATTTCAGCTCTTGATGTGGTCTTATTATCTCCTATTATCTATAGAGGGCTAATTCACCAAATCTTGGATGTTAAAGATCCACATGATGGGTTTATCTTAAACCCAAATGGGGCTATTTTGTTTCCAGTAAAAGTAAGAAACCATTGCTCTAAACTAGTGAAATAGATAGTCATAGAATTAAGGGATGAAAGATATAGTAACCAAAAAAAAAAAAAAAAAAAAAATACAGGTGGCTATAACCGTGTTTGGAAAGAACATTAAAGACAATTCCTAAACATTGATTTCAACTCATAGTACATCCTATCGCTTGTGACCATAGCATAAAATTTCACTAGTTTAGAGCAATGGTTTCTTACTTTTACTGGAAACAAAATAGCCCCATTTGGGTTTAAGATAAACCCATCATGTGGATCTTTAACATCCAAGATTTGGTGAATTAGCCCTCTATAGATAATAGGAGATAATAAGACCACATCAAGAGCTGAAATGCACTGTTAGTGCTGTCTATTTAGACAGAATGTAAGACGAGAAATAAAACTAGTTTAATTCATAAGATTTTGTAACTAAAGTTGGATTAAATGAATTAAAAAATTCAATTCAGTAAAATAATGCCAAAATTTAAAGATCAAACAAGGTCAGCCTAAAAGGAAACTCGGCATATTTTAAAACACTATGGTGTTGTAGACAAAATCGTCAAAATCGTTGGGGATATGTACAAAAAGTTCATGGCAAATTCTGACAACAGATGGCCTCTGATGAATTCTCAACAACTTCCAGAATCGCCCAGGGATGCATTATATCCCCACATCTGTTCAACCTAATTCAGCATGCCATTCTCACCCTGACACCCATTGGGTGTGGGACAAAAATAGGTGAGATCCTAGTCTGCAAACTAGCGCACGCTGATGATGCCGACCAGCTAGCCACGACCCCCGAAGATCTCCAAAGACAAGAAGACAACATTTTGAAAGCAACGAATTCGTTTAGGATGCAGATTAATACAAACAAGACATAAGTCATGTTTATATCATACAAAGACCAGGACACCATACCCCCCCCCCCTCTGTAATAACTGATGGGGAGCAAGTAGAAACAATCAACCGATTTCTTTATCTTGGTAGTTTATTAACGGCTGATAATGCCACACTACCGACATTAAACGCTGCCTTGCCCTAGCCAGATCTAGTTTAAGAAGACTAACAAATTTATGGAAATCGTCCTCTCAAACCTCATCTTTTTAGTCGTCATCTGAAACCTCACCTTTTTAACAGCCTGATCATACCCATTGCTCTGTATAGGTGTGAAACATGGAAAATAAAAGATGAAGACTAGCGAATCCTTCTTGTATTCAAAATGAGATGCCTACACCAGATAGCAAAGATTAAATACATTGACCGTGTCACAAATGAAGAAGTCCGTAGAAGAGTAAAATCACTAGACAAAACAAACCACCTAAACAAAGTTAATAGACAGCAACTACGCCGGTTTGGGCACGTCAAGAGAATGGAATCCATTCGACAACCCAAGAACTCGCTCGAAGGGCGCGTTGAAGGGCGTTGACCAAGGGCTTCGACGATGGAAGACCTCGTAAGAGAGGATTAACAACTTTGATAGGCAACATATCACCCAACTATCCAGAACTGTGCCTGACCAAACAGCATATCCAGCACTAGTCCAAAATTTTGAAAGAAGCGGCCTCAAAACGTCCCATGAGGATTGATGGGAATTAAATAAGTATTATGTTTTCTATTTAACAGTGTATTATTTATATTATATAAATAATTATTTAAAAATCTTATATAAATAATGAGCGAAATATTATAATATAACTATTATTTAATAAATTATTTATCTATTTAATTCACAATAAGAAGTAGTTGTACTCACTTCCTTAATTTTCGTTTCTAGCATCAAAACCTTCTTCTTGAGAGCTTCTACACTATCTTTTCTGACAACTGTTTCTACTTTCAACTCTTCATCTTCGGACTCACTTTCACTTTCATTCTCACTTTCTTTGATATAAGTAAGCTCTCCAGCACTTGGCTTTTCTTCTATTTCTTTAGAAAGTTCTGTCAGAGTAGCTTGTGAAAACAAATTGAAATAAATATACTCTATTCGCAAAAATTGCATAATCAAAACCAAATAGAATTAAAAACAACTGAAAATAAGGTAAAGGATCAAAATCAGAAAAAAGAGAGAATTGACACATAGTAGAAGCTAAGTTAAGAAAGGGGCGCTTTGTCAGATATTATATATCTAAAACGATCAAAAATGGATCAAAGAAACTATCATCAAAAATGTTTTTTTAAGGTCAAACGAAAATACTCAAAAAAACACACAAATGGAATATTTCCAGAGGACAATCGCCTCTCATCTTCCGAACAAAAAAAATTATTTAAGGAAAATGCAAAAAAAAAAAAGTTGAAAATCAGTGTAAAAAAGAAACAAACAATAAAGACCAATGAAAAAAGAAAATTCAATAAAAGTAAAATTGAAAGAATTAAAACCAAATACCTGACAATCGTAAAGCAAGTTATTTACCAATATCCACGTTTTGCACAAAATTCAAAAGTTTGGTCTGCCATCATCTGTTTGTGTTTTTTTTTCAGTATTTTCGTTTGGCCCTAAAAAAACACTTTTGATTGTTTCTCCTTTATATCATAGAAGGCCAATGGTTTAAGAAATTATCTTCGTTAGAAATTAATTGGTATAAACCTAGAATTGGGTGTGTTGAGAATAAAACATGTCAAGGAAACATTTTGTTTTTTTTACTTTAAGATGTGCAGAATAACTGTAGTTAAAAACATTCAAAAAAATTTCACTACTTGATGACCGTAGGGGGCAGCCACCCATCAGCCTAATTTTTGACAGATATGTATGATTTACTACCTATCTTTCTGGCATTAACATCATTAGATTGTTACTAATGATTTTACTAATGTTAGTTCTACAACAACTGAACATCGCATGGGGTTGAAATATAAAACATGGACTGAAACTGAAAATGGAGGTACGATTGGTTACCAGATATACATGGAACTTTCTCCAAAGATACACTTCCTCCAATTTTCTCCAACGATACCAGAAATCTATTGCTACCAGCTAATTGCCAGGCCTTAATTTTTTTAAAGTGAGTTATTACATACAGCCTACCAAGAGCACTAGGGGTCACCCGTCTGACGGTCTTTTGATCGTTCTTAGGAATAGGTTTCACAGTACTTTACCTGAGCTTTTGGGACTTTTTTTGGCTGTTGATTTGGGGAAGTTTGTTATTATTTGGGTTTATTTACCAATAAATTACCAAAACATTCACTCAGATCAGATATTTGAGGCAGCATGTGTTTCATTATCTAAGTTATTAGTAAAAATCAGGACCAGTCATAACTGATTCAAAACTCTGGCTCTGGTGCCAGGGTTATCTAAAAAAGAGCAAGCTGTACAAAAAATATGGTTCAATCCTAATTTCAAGGTTATATGAGAGAAATATTGAGATAGCTGGGAGAGGTTTTACGAATGAAAGATGATATTGCTAAAGATCAACCTTTTGGGCCCACTATCGAGGGCCAAACGAAAAGCGGGTTGTCCCCGAATGAACTAAAGGGAGGTCATAAGGAAAAATTTGAGGGAAATAGGAACTTCCTGGGGAGGGGGGAGATATACAGAGGCAGGCTTTGAATATGTGATGGAGAAGTGTATATATCTGTGTTGGTCTCAGGCAGCTTGGTGTTGCAGTGTGCTGTTAGTAGTAGTCATAGTAGGATGCGTTTTGTCTAAGGAATTGGGAGTTATACCCTTTTGTATCGCGGATGGATTTGGAAAGTTTTCTAGAAAGTTTGTTTTCTTTTTTTCGAGGGGGAGATAAGTGTGCAAAGTAGTTTTTCTCCAATCCTCACAAAATAGTACATGTTTTACGTACTTCTTATACTTGTCATAGGCTTTTTGGTTAATTTTACACTAGCCCAGTATTAGCCCAATACCGGCCCATATTTTTTTATATAGTTATCCCCTTAACTCCTAACCCAGTAGCTTTTATAATTTAATACTATCCCAGTTTTGTCAAACAGTTCGTGGTAACGAACTGTAGTAAGAAGCGATCCGGCTCAATAGTAACCAAAACTAAAAAAAATGGAATTTTGATACCAATAGTTACATCAAAAGAATCGCATTTCAAAGCTGATTTTAAATATATGTTTCATAAAGATCAGTTTTACCCATCGAAAGTTACGGGCCTGAGAATATTTGCCCCATTTTAGAAAATAGGGGAAACGCCCCCTAAAAGTCATAAAATCTCGACGAAAATCAAGCCATCAGATTCAGCGTATCAGAGAACCCCGCTGTAGAAGTTTCAAACTACTATCTACAAAAATGTGGAGTTTCGCATTTTTGCCAGAAGACATCACGGATGCGTGTTTTTTTTCAGGGCTGATCGTATCGACTCAGTGATCCTAGAATGTCACAAGAGGGCTCATTCTAACGGAAATTAAAAGTTCTAGTGCCCTTTTTAGGTGACCAAAAAAACTGGAGGGGACCTAGGCCCCCTCCAACATTTTACTCCGATGTTTTCATAAAAACATTATTTCGTTTGGGGTTAAAACGTTATTTTACCACCATGTTTTCAAAAAATATATTTTGTTTATAGGTAAACCATCATTTAACCCTAATGTTTAAAAAAAATGTTTTGTTTAGATGTGAAGCGCGATAAAATGTCTTTTCATCGTAACAAGACTGGTTCGAAGAGCTTCCTTGAGAAATGCGACAGTTATGGGTCTAAAATTCATTATTGAAATTTTGAGCTTTTTTTTTTCATGTGTCAACTTATTTAGCAGACTCACTTTTCTTTGCCAGTTATATCAATGATTAAAGTTACACATTTAGAACGACAATAATAACTAGAATTCTTTTGCTTCGTAAATCCCTAAATTGTCTTTCAAATCAAAGATTAACAAAATGCATTTCACTATCGTAAGTCTTTTATCCTGTGGTGACCTAAAAATATCCTTTTTATAGCGTCAACTCTCTCCTCCAAAGGCAGTCTTGTGATGCAGTCTATAAGTTAATTGACGAAAACATGGCCAAAAAATAACCTGGGTATTTTCGAAGACCACATTGCCTTTCCATGATGTGCAAACCACATGTCAAATAGGGATTAATACTTTTATTAGACGGTGAAAAACAACGACAAAATTTTGGATATTTCGATGACATATACAGTGATTGTCATCAGCTGTCAGTATATCTCCTGGCGATAATCACTGTATATGTGATCGAAATATTCAAAATTTTTGTCATTATTTTCACTGTCATATAAAAAGACTGATCCCTACTTGAACTGTCATTTCAGCTAAAAATTACCGCCTTTGACTTTCAGTCCACTCTCCCCCCCCCCACAAAAAATGATCTGATCTATATTTTAAGGATTATATCTGTCTCTACATATGTGCCATATGATATAAACAAATCTTACCTTCAAAAGTAAAGAGCTCCTGTTTCTTCTGCCGCGTCCTTGTCTGTCTAGTTTTGGCTTCTTCTTCAATAGTACCAGAAATCGGCTGACCTTCTTCCCATTTCATACCCTCCGCTTTCGAAGTATTATCCTTTGACTCGTCAACATTCTTCTTCTGTATTTTTCGGGTTCTTGTCCGTGTTGGTACGGCATGTGTAGCACCTTCCGTGGCTGCATTACTCTTCTGCATATTCCTCTTTCTTGTCGATTTCAGTGAAACCGCTTCCACTGCCTCGGTACCCTTCCCATCAAATACTGGCTGGACATTGCAACTAGTTGAGCTGGTTATTTCCTCAGTGTTAGGCTGGGTGGTCTTCTGAATCACCCTAGTTCCTGTTCCTAGGTATTTCAACTACATCATCTTCAACCATGTCAATGGCCGGTGGCACAACTGAGGGTTCATTTGTCGATTCTGCTTCTTTTCTCTGAATACGTCTGGTTCTTGTTCGATTTGGTTCAGCAACATCCTTATCTGTCACGGCTTTTATCGGATCTTTATCAGGTCGGGCTACTGTGTGTTCATTATCCTGTGAACAAAACAAACATATAAAAAGACACAAGACAGGTTCACAACTGAAACAAGTACATAACTGAAGACAAGAACAGAAGCAGGAACGTCATATGTTCATAATTTTTTAGTTTAATTAATCCTTCCTAGGATTATCAACCATGCTAAGATGAGCTATTTATTATGGCAGATATGTGGTTGATAATACTACTTCACACTTTGATTATAGTAGGTGCCACAACCACACTCATTCTATTATTTTTAAGGCTCAATTTTATTATTTTTCATATTTATTATTTTTTATATATGCTTATTTGTTATTTCTTTTTTTTTCATTTAAAACATTATTTCTAAGGGGCGTGAATTTCGGCTGCTTAAGACGACTGTCTCTGAACATAGCTTCCTACCAAAAATAATTGAATATACTATTTTCGGTAGCATTTCTTTAAAAAGGTGACTTACCTTTTCTATTATGCGTAGCCTTATCTTACCAATGAGTGTAATTGAATTAGAAAATTTAGAATTAGGAAATGTAATTATAATTTTACAATTGCTTATAGTTTTCACGCAAATAATTTTAAAGCTTGCTTTTTTAAAGAATATTGGCTGTTCATTTAGAAAAAGGGTGTTTAATATATTTTTTTGCATGCCCACCCTGCCACAGCGCTTGAATATCACAGTTACCACCATTCACTTACTAGTCAAATTTTACACAGCCTTAGTTTGTGACCCCTCGGCACAAGCTCACATACAGATTTTACAACAATTCTGCTGCCGAGATGAAATTTGATTCCTGTCAAAACATAGCTTCCAATCAGGGATGAATGAAAATATTATTACTAAAAGCACTGGTAAACGAGGTAGATTACTTAGATACATAGCTTAATCTAAGCTGGAAAATGCGATTACAAATTTACCATCCCTCGATGTTTTTCTGTTTTAAAATTCCAAATCTTTTTACAAGAGTTTTTTTTCCCTTTTTTTATAGTTTCGACAGTCCACTTAAAAAATTAGAAAGTTTTTCTAATTTTTCCAAATATTAGATATTTTCCAAAAAGAATAGAAAATATTTGGTGACGGCAATTCTGCCTGAGGTATAAACCCCCTCCTGTCTGCAGGAGGACAAATAAATACAAAATAGGAGACACATCCAGTGCTATCACTGAAAATACATTTTAAGTGGTTATGTTATTAGTTACTAGATAGCACTAAAAACAGAGATAGATGTACATTTTTTTCTCAGACATGAGAACATTTTTGAAAAAAAAATTTTTTTTATTTTTTTAAGTTATGGTTTTGACATAATAGAAAACTGTATTTAAGAATTTAGTTGAGTGTCAAACAATAAGGACTTTATTAAGGACCCTAAAAAACAGGGACATTCAGATCAGGGAATTCAATCAGGATAAAAATCAGGCAGGCGAACATTTCTCCTTTCGTAGCTTCAGGTCTTTAGGTGCCAAACTGTTGACGTAAGCAGAGGTGTTACCTATAGAGGAGCCTTCATCCCTCCCCCTTCTAAAGTCCCAAGACTTTTACGAATGTTCACACAATTTC
>NW_027063041.1:0-51936 GCF_032884065.1 Artemia franciscana
TTAATCACATTCTTTACCATGTGCAATCATAAAATTGTCTAATATCTTCATTTCTTCAACATACTTTGCTATTACCCTCGAAAACTAAAACTTTTGAAATAGTAAAAGAGCCTTTAATCACATTCTTTACCATTTGCAATCATAAAATAGTCTAATATCTTCATTTTTTCAACATACGTAGCTATTACCCTCGAAAACTAAAACTTTTGAAATAGAACAAGAGCCTTTAATCACATTCTTTACCATGTGCAATCATAAAAGAGTCTAATATCTTCATTTTTTCCACAGACCTAGCTATTTCCCTCGAAAACTAAAACTTTTGAAATAGGAAAAGAGCCTTTAATCACATTCTTTACCATTTGCAATCATAAAATAGTCTAATATCTTCATTTTTTCAACATACGTAGCTATTACCCTCGAAAACTAAAACTTTTGAAATAGGAAAAGAGCCTTTAATCACATTCTTTACCATTTGCAATCATAAAATAGTCTAATATCTTCATTTTTTCCACATACGTAGCTATTACCCCCGAAAACTAAAACTTTTGAAATAGGAAAAGAGCCTTTAATCACATTCTTTACCATGTGCAATCATAAAATTGTCTAATATCTTCATTTTTTCAACATACGTAGCTATTACCCTCGAAAATTAAAACTTTTGAAATAGGAAAAGAGCCTTTAATCACATTCTTTACCATGTGCAATCATAAAATGGTCTAATATCTTCATTTTTTCAACATACGTAGCTATTGCCCTCGAAAACTAAAACTTTTGAAATAGGAAAAGAGCCTTTAATCACATTCTTTACCATGTGCAATCATAAAAATGTCCAATATCTTCATTTTTTCAACATACTTAGCTATTACCCTTGAAAACTAAAACTTTTGAAATAGGAAAAGAGCCTTTAATCACATTCTTTACCATATGCAATCATAAAATAGTCTAATATCTTCATTTTTTCCACAGACATAGCTATTAGCCTCGAAAACTAAAACTTTTGAAATAGGAAAAGAGCCTTTAATCACATTCTTTACCATGTGCAATCATAAAATCTTCATTTTTTCAACATACGTAGCTATTACCCTCAAAAACTAAAACTTTTGAAATAGGAAAAGAGCCTTTAATCACATTCTTTACCATGTGCAATCATAAAATTGTCTAATATCTTCATTTTTTCAACATACGTAGCTATTAACCTCAAAAACTAAAACTTTTGACATGGGAAAAGAGCCTTTAATCACATTCTTTACCATGTGCAATCATAAAATAGTCTAATATCTTCATTTTTTCAACATACGTAGCTATTACCCTCGAAAACTAAAACTTTTGAAATAGGAAAAGAGCCTTTAATCACATTCTTTACCATTTGCAATCATTAAATTGTCTAATATCTTCATTTTTTCAACATACGTAGCTATTACCCTCGAAAACTAAAACTTTTAAAATAGGAAAAGAGCCTTTAATCACATTCTTTACCATTTGCAATCTTAAAATGGTCTAATATCTTAAATTTTTCAACATACGTAGCTATTACCCCCGAAAACTAAAACTTTTGAAATGGGAAAAGAGCCTTTAATCACATTCTTTACCATGTGCAATCATAAAATTTTCTAATATCTTCATTTTTTCAACATACGTAGCTATTACCCTCGAAAACTAAAACTTTTGAAATAGGAAAAGAGCCTTTAATCACATTCTTTACCATGTGCAATCATAAAATAGTCTAATATCTTCATTTTTTCAACATACGTAGCTATTAACCTCGAAAACTAAAACTTTTGAAATAGGAAAAGAGCCTTTAATCACATTCTTTACCATTTGCAATCATAAAATAGTGTAATATATTCATTTTTTCCACAGACAAAGCTATTACTCTCAAAAACTAAAACTTTTGACATAGGAAAAGAGCCTTTAATCACATTCTTTACCATTTGCAATCATAAAATAGTCTGATATCTTCATTTTTTCAACATACGTAAATATTACCCTCGAAAACTAAATCTTTTGACATAGGAAAAGAGCCTTTAATCACATTCTTTACCATGTGCAATCATAAAATTGTCTAATTTCTTCAATTTTTCAACATACGTAGCTATTAACCTCAAAAACTAAAACTTTTGACATAGGAAAAGAGCCTTTAATCACATTCTTTACCATGTGCAATCATAAAATAGTCTAATTTCTTCAATTTTTCAACATACGTAGCTATTACCCTCGAAAATTAAAACTTTTGAAATAGGAAAAGAGCCTTTAATCACATTCTTTACCATGTGCAATCATAAAATGGTCTAATATCTTCATTTTTTCAACATACGTAGCTATTACCCTTGAAAACTAAAACTTTTGAAATAGGAAATAGCCTTTAATCACATTCTTTACCATATGCAATCATAAAATAGTCTAATATCTTCATTTTTTCCACAGACATAGCTATTAGCCTCGAAAACTAAAACTTTTGAAATAGGAAAAGAGCCTTTAATCACATTCTTTACCATGTGCAATCATAAAATTGTCTAATATCTTCATTTTTTCAACATACGTAGCTATTAACCTCAAAAACTAAAACTTTTGACATAGGAAAAGAGCCTTTAATCACATTCTTTACCATGTGCAATCATAAAATAGTCTAATTTCTTCAATTTTTCAACATACGTAGCTATTACCCTCGAAAACTAAAACTTTTGAAATAGGAAAAGAGCCTTTAATCACATTCTTTACCATGTGCAATCATAAAATTTTCTAATATCTTCATTTTTTCAACATACGTAGCTATTAACCTCGAAAACTAAAACTTTTGAAATAGGAAAAGAGCCTTTAATCACATTCTTTACCATTTGCAATCATAAAATAGTGTAATATCTTCATTTTTTCCACAGACAAAGCTATTACTCTCGAAAACTAAAACTTTTGACATAGGAAAAGAACCTTTAATCACATTCTTTATCATTTGCAATCATAAAATAGTCTGATATCTTCATTTTTTCAACATACGTAGCTATTACCCTCGAAAACTAAAACTTTTGACATAGGAAAAGAGCCTTTAATCACATTCTTTACCATTTGCAATCATAAAATAGTCTAATATCTTCATTTTTTCCACAGACAAAGCTATTACCCTCGAAAACTCAAACTTTTGACATAGGAAAAGAGCCTTTAATCACATTCTTTACCATTTGCAATCATAAAATAGTCTAATATCTTCATTTTTTCAACATACGTAACTATTACCCTCAAAAACTAAAACTTTTGAAATAGGAAAAGAGCCTTTAATCACATTCTTTACCATTTGCAATCATAAAATAGTCTAATATCTTCATTTTTTCAACATACTTATCTATTACCCTCGAAAACTAAAACTTTTGAAATAGGAAAAGAGCCTTTAATCACATTCTTTACCATGTGCAATCATAAAATTGTCTAATATCTTCATTTTTTCCACAAACAAAGCTATTACCCTCGAAAACTAAAACTTTTGACATAGGAAAAGAGCCTTTAATCACATTCTTTACCATGTGCAATCATAAAATTGTCTAATATCTTCTTTTTTTCAACATATGTAGCTATTACCCTCGAAAACTAAAACTTTTGACATAGGAAAAGAGCCTTTAATCACATTCTTTACCATGTGCAATCATAAAACTGTCCAATATCTTTATTTTTTCCACAGACCTAGCTATTACCCTCGAAAACTAAAACTTTTGAAATAGGAAAAGAGCCTTTAATCACATTCTTTACCATGTGCAATCATAAAATTGTCTAATATCTTCATTTTTTCCACAAACAAAGCTATTACCCTCGAAAACTAAAACTTTTGACATAGGAAAAGAGCCTTTAATCAAATTCTTTACCATGTGCAATCATAAAATTGTCTGATATCTTCATTTTTTCAACATATGTAGCTATTACCCTCGAAAACTAAATTTTTTGACATAGGAAAAGAGCCTTTAATCACATTCTTTACCATGTGCAATCATATAATTGTCTAATATCGTCATTTTTTCCACAGACCTAGCTATTACCCTCGAAAACTAAAACTTTTGAAATAGGGAAAGAGCCTTTAATCACATTCTTTACCATTTGCAATGATAAAATAGTCTAATATCTTCATTTTTTCAACATACGTAGCTATTACCTTCGAAAACTAAAACTTTTGAAATAGGAAAAGAGCCTTTAATCACATTCTTTACCATTTGCAATCATAAAATAGTCTAATATCTTCATTTTTTCAACATACGTAGCTATTACCTTCGAAAACTAAAACTTTTGAAATAGGAAAAGAGCCTTTAATCACATTCTTTACCATTTGCAATCATAAAATAGTCTAATATCTTCATTTTTCAACATACGTAGCTTTTACCCTCGAAAACTAAAACTTTTGAAATAGGAAAAGAGCCTTTAATCACATTCTTTACCATTTGCAATCATAAAATAGTCTAATATCTTCATTTTTTAAACATACGTAGCTATTACCCTCGAAAACTAAAACTTTTGAAATAGGAAAAGAGCCTTTAATCACTTTCTTTACCATGTGCAATCATAAAATTGTCTAATATCTTCATTTTTTCAACATACGTAGCTATTACCCTCGAAAACTAAAACTTTTGAAATAGGAAAAGAGCCTTTAATCACATTCTTTACCATGTGCAATCATAAAATTGTCTAATATCTTCATTTTTTCAACATACGTAGCTATTCCCCTTTTGAAAACTAAAACTTTGAAATAGTAAAAGAGCCTTTAATCACATTCTTTACCATTTGCAATCATAAAATAGTCTAATATCTTCATTTTTTCAACATACATAGCTATTACCCTCGAAAACTAAAACTTTTGAAATAGAAAAAGAGCCTTTAATCACATTCTTTACCATGTGCAATCATAAAAGAGTCTAATATCTTCATTTTTTCCACAGACCTAGCTATTACCCTCGAAAACTAAAACTTTTGAAATAGGAAAAGAGCCTTTAATCACATTCTTTACCATTTGCAATCATAAAATAGTCTAATATCTTCATTTTTTCAACATACGTAGCTATTACCCTCGAAAACTAAAACTTTTGAAATAGGAAAAGAGCCTTTAATCACATTCTTTACCATTTGCAATCATAAAATAGTCTAATATCTTCATTTTTTCCAAATACGTAGCTATTACCCCCGAAAACTAAAACTTTTGAAATAGGAAAAGAGCCTTTAATCACATTCTTTACCATGTGCAATCATAAAATTGTCTAGAATCTTCATTTTTTCAACATACGTAGCTATTACCTTCGAAAATTAAAACTTTTGAAATAGGAAAAGAGCCTTTAATCACATTCTTTACCATGTGCAATCATAAAATGGTCTAATATCTTCATTTTTTCAACATACGTAGCTATTACCCTCAAAAACTAAAACTTTTGAAATAGGAAAAGAGCCTTTAATCACATTCTTTACCATGTGCAATCATAAAATTGTCTAATATCTTCATTTTTTCAACATACGTAGCTATTAACCTCAAAAACTAAAACTTTTGACATAGGAAAAGAGCCTTTAATCACATTCTTTACCATGTGCAATCATAAAATAGTCTAATATCTTCATTTTTTCAACATACGTAGCTATTACCATCGAAAACTAAAACTTTTAAAATAGGAAAAGAGCCTTTAATCACATTCTTTACCATTTGCAATCTTAAAATAGTATAATATCTTAAATTTTTCAACATACGTAGCTATTACCCCCGAAAACTAAAACTTTTGAAATAGGAAAAGAGCCTTTAATCACATTCTTTACCATGTGCAATCATAAAATAGTCTAATATCTTCATTTTTTCAACATACGTAGCTATTACCCTCGAAAACTAAAACTTTTGAAATAGGAAAAGAGCCTTTAATCACATTCTTTACCATGTGCAATCATAAAATAGTCTAATATCTTCATTTTTTCAACATACGTAGCTATTACCCTCGAAAATTAAAACTTTTGAAATAGGAAAAGAGCCTTTAATCACATTCTTTACCATGTGCAATCATAAAATAGTCTAATATCTTCATTTTTTCAACATACGTAGCTATTAACCTCGAAAACTAAAACTTTTGAAATAGGGAAAGAGCCTTTAATCACATTTTTTACCATTTGCAATCATAAAATAGTCTAATATCTTCATTTTTTCAACATACGTAGCTATTACCCTCGAAAACTAAATTTTTTGAAATAGGAAAAGAGCCTTTAATCACATTCTTTACCATGTGCAATCATAAAATTGTCTAATATCTTCATTTTTTCCACAAACAAAGCTATTACCCTCGAAAACTAAAACTTTTGACATAGGAAAAGAGCCTTTAATCACATTCTTTACCATGTGCAATCATAAAATTGTCTAATATCTTCATTTTTTCAACATATGTAGCTATTACCCTCGAAAACTAAAACTTTTGAAATAGGAAAAGAGCCTTTAATGACATTCTTTACCATGTGCAATCATAAAATTGTCCAATATCTTCATTTTTCAACATACGTAGCTATTACCCTCGAAAACTAAAACTTTTTACATAGGAAAAGAGCCTTTAACCACATTCTTTACCATTTGCAATCATAAAATAGTCTAATTTCTTCATTTTTTCAACATACGTAGCTATTACCCTCGAAAACTAAAACTTTTGAAATAGGAAAAGAGCCTTTAATCACATTCTTTACCCTGTGCAATCATAAAATAGTCTAAAATCTTCATTTTTTCAACATACGTAGCTATTACCCTCGAAAACTAAAACTTTTGAAATAGGAAAAGAGCCTTTAATCACATTCTTTACCATGTGCAATCATAAAATAGTCTAATATCTTCATTTTTCCAACATACGTAGCTATTACCCTCGAAAACTAAAACTTTTGAAATAGGAAATTCAATTCAATTCCTTTAATCACATTCTTTACCATTTGCAATCATAAAATAGTCTAATATCTTCATTTTTTCAACATACGTAGCTATTACCCTCGAAAACTAAAACTTTTGAAATAGGAAAAGAGCCTTTAATCACATTCTTAAACATACGTAGCTATTACCCTCGAAAACTAAAACTTTTGAAATAGTAAAAGAGCCTTTAATCACATTCTTTACCATGTGCAATCATAAAATTGTCTAATATCTTCATTTTTTCAACATACGTAACTATTACCCTCGAAAACTAAAACTTTTGAAATAGGAAAAGAGCCTTTAATCACATTCTTTACCATGTGCAATCATAAAATTGTCTAATATCTTCAATTTTTCAACATACGTAGCTATTAACCTCGAAAACTAAAACTTTTTAAATAGGAAAAGAGCCTTTAATCACATTCTTTACCATTTGCAATCATAAAATAGTCTAATATCTTCATTTTTTCAACATACGTAGCTATTACCCTCGAAAACTAAAACTGTTAAAATATGAAAAGAGCCTTTAATCACATTCTTTACCATGTGCAATCATAAAATAGTCTAATATCTTCATTTTTTCCACAGACCTAGCTCTTACCCTCGAAAACTAAAACTTTTGAAATAGGAAAAGAGCCTTTAATCACATTCCTTACCATTTGCAATCATAAAATAGTCTAATATCTTCATTTTTTCCACAGACATAGCTATTACCCTCGAAAACTAAAACTTTTGAAATAGGAAAAGAGCCTTTAATCACATTCTTTACCATGTGCAATCATAAAATTGTCTAATATCTTCATTTTTTCCACAGACAAAGCTATTACCCTCGAAAACTAAAACTTTTGATATAGCAAAAGAGCCTTTAATCACATTCTTTGCCATTTGCAATCATAAAATAGTCTAATATCTTCATTTTTTCAACAAACGTAGCTATAACCCTCGAAAACTAAAACTTTTGAAATAGGAAAAGAGCCTTTAATCACATTCTTTACCATGTGCAATCATAAAATTGTCTAATATCTTCATTTTTTCAACATACGTAGCTATTACCCTCGAAAACTAAAACTTTTGAAATAGGAAAAGAGCCTTTAATCACATTCTTTACCAAGTGCAATCATAAAATTGTCTAATATCTTCATTTTTCAACATATGTAGCTATTACCCTCGAAAACTAAAACTTTTGAAATAGGAAAAGAGCCTTTAATCACATTCTTTACCATTTGCAATCATAAAATAGTCTAATATCTTCATTTTTTCAACATACGTAGCTATTATCCTCGAAAACTAAAACTTTTGAAATAGGACAAGAGCCTTTAATCACATTCTTTACCATGTGCAATCATAAAATAGTCTAATATCTTCATTTTTTTCACAGACCTAGCTATTACCCTCGAAAACTAAAACTTTTGAAATAGGAAAAGAGTCTTTAATCACATTCTTTACCATTTGCAATCATAAAATAGTCTAATATCTTCATTTTTTCAACATACGTAGCTATTACCCTCGAAAACTAAAACTTTTGAAATAGGAAAAGAGCCTTTAATCACATTCTTTACCATTTGCAATCATAAAATAGTCTAATATCTTCATTTTTTCAACATACGTAGCTCTTACCCCCGAAAACTAAAACTTTTGAAATAGGAAAAGAGCCTTTAATCACATTCTTTACCATGTGCAATCATAAAATAGTCTAATATCTTCATTTTTTCCACAGACATAGCTATTACCCTCGAAAACTAAAACTTTTGAAATAGGAAAAGAGCCTTTAATCACATTCTTTACCAATTGCAATCATAAAATAGTCTAATATCTTCATTTTTTCAACATACGTAGCTATTACCCTCGAAAACTAAAACTTTTGAAATAGGAAAAGAGCCTTTAATCACATTCTTTACCATTTGCAATCATAAAATAGTCTAATATCTTAATTTTTTCAACATACGTAGCTCTTACCCCCGAAAACTAAAACTTTTGAAATAGGAAAAGAGCCTTTAATCACATTCTTTACCATGTGCAATCATAAAATAGTCTAATATCTTCATTTTTTCCACAGACATAGCTATTACCCTCGAAAACTAAAACTTTTGAAATAGGAAAAGAGCCTTTAATCACATTCTTTACCATTTGCAATCATAAAATAGTCTAATATCTTCATTTTTTCAACATACGTAGCTATTCCCCTCGAAAACTAAAACTTTTGAAATAGGACAAGAGCCTTTAATCACATTCTTTAGCATGTGCAATCATAAAATAGTCTAATATCTTCATTTTTTCCACAGACCTAGCTATTACCCTCAAAAACTAAAACTTTTGAAATAGGAAAAGAGCCTTTAATCACATTCTTTACCATTTGCAATCATAAAATAGTCTAATATCTTCATTTTTTCAACATATGTAGCTATTACCCTCGAAAACTAAAACTTTTGAAATAGGAAAAGAGCCTTTAATCACATTCTTTACCATTTGCAATCATAAAATAGTCTAATATCTTCATTTTTTCCACATACGTAGCTATTACCCCCGAAAACTAAAACTTTTGAAATAGGAAAAGAGCCTTTAATCACATTCTTTACCATTTGCAATCATAAAATTGTCTAATATCTTAATTTTTTCAACATACGTAGCTATTACCCTCGAAAATTAAAACTTTTGAAATAGTGAAAGAGCCTTTAATCACATTCTTTACCATGTGCAATCATAAAATAGTCTAATATCTTCATTTTTTCCACATACGTAGCTATTACCCCCGAAAACTAAAACTTCTGAAATAGGAAAAGAGCCTTTAATCACATTCTTTACCATGTGCAATCATAAAATAGTGTAATATCTTCATTTTTTCAACATACGTAGCTATTACCCTCGAAAACTAAAACTTTTGTAATAGGAAAAGAGCCTTTAATCACATTCTTTACCATGTGCAATCATAAAATTGTCTAATATCTTCATTTTTTCAACATACGTAGCTATTACCCTCGAAAACTAAAACTTTTGAAATAGGAAAAGAGCCTTTAATCACATTCTTTACCATGTGCAATCATAAAATTGTCTAATATCTTCATTTTTTCAACATACGTAGCTATTACCCTCGAAAACTAAAACTTTTTTAATAGGAAAAGAGCCTTTGATCACATTCTTTACCATTTGGAATCATAAAATAGTCTAATATCTTCATTTTTTCAATATACGTAGCTATCACCCTCGAAAACTACAACTTTTGAAATAGGAAAAGAGCCTTTAATCACATTCTTTACCATGTGCAATCATAAAATAGTCTAATATATCCATTTTTTCCACAGACTTAGCTATTACCCTCGCAAAACTAAAACTTTTGAAAGAGGAAAATAACCTTTAATCACATTCTTTACCATTTGCAATCATAAAATAGTCTAATATCTTCATTTTTTCCACATACGTAGCTATTACCCCCGAAAACTAAAACTTTTGAAATAGGAAAAGAGCCTTTAATCACATTCTTTACCATGTGCAATCATAAAATAGTCTAATATCTTCATTTTTTCCACATACGTAGCTATTACCCCCGAAAACTAAAACTTTTGAAATAGGAAAAGAGCCTTTAATCACATTCTTTACCATTTGCAATCATAAAATAGTCTAATATCTTCATTTTTTCAACATACGTAGCTATTACCCTTGAAAACTAAAACTTTTGACATAGGAAAAGAGCCTTAAATCACATTCTTTACCATTTGCAATCATAAAATAGTCTAATATCTTCATTTTTTCAACATACGTAGCTATTACCCTCGAAAACTAAAACTTTTGAAATAGGAAAAGAGCTTCAATCACATTCTTTACCATTTGCAATCCTAAAATAGTCTAATATCTTCATTTTTTCAACATACGTAGCTATCACCTTCAAAAACTAAAACTTTTGAAATAGGAAAACAGCCTTTAATAACATTCTTTACCATTTGCAATCATGAAATAGTCTAATATCTTCATTTTTTCAACATACGTAGCTATCACCCTCGAAAACTAAAACTTTTGAAATAGGAAAAGAGCCTTTAATAACATTCTTTACCATTTGCAATCATAAAATAGTCTAATATCTTCATTTTTTCAACATACGTAGCTATTACCCTCGAAAACTAAAACTTAAGAAATAGGAAAAGAGCCTTTAATCACATTCTTTACCATGTGCAATCATAAAATTGTCTAATATCTTCATTTTTTCAACATACGTAGCTATTACCCTCGAAAACTAAAACTTTTGAAATAGGAAAAGAGCCTTTAATCACATTCTTTACCATGTGCAATCATAAAATTGTCTAATATCTTCATTTTTTCAACATACGTAGCTATTACCCTCGAAAACTAAAACTTTTGAAAGTAAAACTAAACTTTTTAAAACTAAAAATTTTTTAAAACTTTTAAAAATTTTGTTCTCTTTAGTTTGAATGAAAGTAATTTCATTCTTTTCGCCCTTTTTGTTCCTTTTCGTTTGAATGAAACTAATTTCCTTCTTTTTGCCAGTCCTGGTTGAACTTCGTTGAAATAAGGATGCTAAACAAGCAAGATTAGCTTTCAGAAATTATATCTAATCATTTTGTTCTCTTTAGTTTGAATGAAACTAATTTCATTCTTTTCGCCAGTACTCGTTGAACTTTCGTTGAAGTAAGGATGCTAAACAAGCAAGATTAGCTTTAAGAAATTACATCTAATCATTTTGTTCTCTTTAGTTTGAATGAAACTAATTTCATTCTTTTCGCCAGTCCTGTTTGAATTTCGTTGAAGTAAGGATGCTAAACGAGCAAGATTAGCTTTAAGAAATTACATCTATTCATTTTGTTCTCTTTAGTTTGAATGAAACTAATTTCATTCTTTTTGCCAGTCCTGGTTAAACTTCGTTGAAGTAGGGATGCTTAAGAGGCAAGATTAGCTTTAAGAAATTACATCTAATCATTTTGTTCTCTTTAGTTTGAATGAAACTAATTTCATTCTTTTTGCCAGTCCTGGTTAAACTTCGTTGAAGTAGGGATGCTTAAGAGGCAAGATTAGCCTTAAGAGATTACATCTAAGTTGCCAGTCCTGGTTAAACTTCGTTGAAGTAGGGATGCTTAAGAGGCAAGATTAGCTTTAAGAAATTACATCTAATAATTTTGTTCTCTTTAGTTTGAATGAAACTAATTTCATTTCTTTCACCAGTCCCCTTTGAACTTCGTTGAAGTAAGGATGCTAAACAAGCAAATTATCTTTAAGAAATTACATCTCATCATTTTGTTCTCTTTAGTTTGAGTGAAACTAATTTCATTCTTTTTGCCAGTCCTGGTTGAACTTCGTTGACGTAGGGATGCTTAACAGGCTAGATTAGCCTTAAGAAATTGCATCTAATCATTTTGTTCTCTTTAGTTTGAATGAATCTAATATCATTCTTTTGGCCGGTCCTGGTTGAACTTCGTTGGCGTAAGGATGCTAAACAAGCAAAATTAGCCTTAAGAAATTGCATTTAATCATTTTTTTCTCTTTAGTTTGAATGAGACTGATTTCATTTTTTCGCCAGTCCAGGCTGAACTTTGTTGAAGTAAGGATGCTAAACAACCAAGATTAGCTTTAAGAAATTGCATCTAATCATTTTGTTTTCTTTAGTTTGAATGAAACTAATTTCAGTCTTTTCGCCAGTCCTGGTCGAACTTCGTTGGCGTAAGGATGCTAAACAAACAAGATTAGATTTAAGAAATTACATCTAATCATTTTGTTCTCTTTAGTTAAAATGAAACTAATTTCATTCTTTTCGCCAGTCCTGGTTAAACTTCGTTGAAGTAAGGATGCTAAACAAACAAGATTAGATTTAAGAAATTACATCTAATCATTTTGTTCTCTTTAGTTTCAATGAAACTAATTTCATTCAATTCGCCAGTCCTGGCTGGACTTTCGTTGAAGTAAGGATGCTAAAAAAGCAAGATTAGCTTTAAAAAATTGCATCTAATCGTTTTGTTTTCTTTAGTTTGAATGAAACTAATTTCATTCTTTTCACCAGTCCTGGTTGAACTTCGTTGAAGTAAGGATGCTAAACAAGCAAGATTAGCTTTAAGAAATTGCATCTAAACATTTTGTTCTCTTTAGTTTGAATGAAACTAATTTCATTCTTTTCACCAGTCCTGATTGAACTTTCGTTGAAGTAAGGATACTAAACAAGCAAGATTAGCTTTAAGAAATCGCTTCTAATCATTTTGTTCTCTTTAGTTTGAATGAAACTAATTTCATTCTTTTTGCCAGTCCTGGTTGAACTTCGTTGAAGTAGGGATGCATAACAGGCAAAATTAGCCTTAAGAAATTGCTTCTAAACATTTTGTTCTCTTTAATTTGAATGAAACTAATTTCACTCTTTTCGCCAGTCCTGGTTAAACTTCGTTGAAGTAGGGATGCTTAAGAGGCAAGATTAGCTTTAAGAAATTACATCTAATCATTTTGTTCTCTTTAGTTTCAATGAAACTAATTCAATTCTTTTCACCAGTCCTGATTGAACTTTCGTTGAAGTAAGGATACTAAACAAGCAAGATTAGCTTTAAGAAATCGCTTCTAATCATTTTGTTCTCTTTAGTTTGAACGAAACTAATTTCATTCTTTTTGCCAGTCCTGGTTGAACTTCGTTGAAGTAGGGATGCATAACAGGCAAAATTAGCCTTAAGAAATTGCATCTAAACATTTTGTTCTCTTTAATTTGAATGAAACTAATTTCACTCTTTTCGCCAGTCCTGGTTAAACTTCGTTGAAGTAGGGATGCTTAAGAGGCAAGATTAGCTTTAAGAAATTACATCTAATCATTTTGTTCTCTTTAGTTTCAATGAAACTAATTCAATTCTTTTCACCAGTCCTGATTGAACTTTCGTTGAAGTAAGGATACTAAACAAGCAAGATTAGCTTTAAGAAATCGCTTCTAATCATTTTGTTCTCTTTAGTTTGAATGAAACTAATTTCATTCTTTTTGCCAGTCCTGGTTGAACTTGGTTGAAGTAGGGATGCATAACAGGCAAAATTAGCCTTAAGAAATTGCATCTAAACATTTTGTTCTCTTTAATTTGAATGAAACTAATTTCATTCTTTTCGCCAGTCCTGGTTGAACTTCGTTCAAGTAAGGATGCTAAACAAGCAAAATTAGCTTTAAGAAATTGCATCTAATAATTTTGTTCTCTTTAGTTTGAATGAAACTAATTTCATTCTTTACGCCAGTCCTGGTTGAACTTCGTTGAAGTAAGGATGCTAAACAAGCAAGATTAGCTTTAAGAAATTATATCTAATCATTTTGTTCTCTTTCGTTTGAATGAAACTAATTTCATTCTTTTCGCCAGTCCTGGTTGAACTTCGTTGAAGTAAGGATGCTAAATAAGCAAGATTAGCTTTAAGATATTACATTTAATCATTTCGTTCTCTTTACTTTGAATGAATCCGTGGAAAAAATGAAGATATTAGACTATTTTATGATTGCACATGGTAAAGAATGTGATTAAAGGCTCTTTTCCTATTTCAAAAGTTTTAGTTTTCGACGGTAATAGCTATATCTGTGGAAAAAATGAAGATATTAGACTATTTTATGATTGCACATGGTAAAGAATGTAATTAAAGGCTCTTTTTCTATTTCAAAAGTTTTAGTTTTCGAGGGTTATAGCTATATCTGTGGAAAAAATGAAGATAATAGACTATTTTATGATTGCACATGGTAAAGAATGTGATTAAAGGCTCTTTTCCTATTTCCAAAGTTTTAGTTTTCGAGGGTAATAGCTATGTCTGTGGAAAAAATGACGATATTAGACTATTTTATGATTACACATGGTAAAGAATCTGATTAAAGGCCCTTATCCTATTTAACAAATTTTAGTTTTCGGGGGTAATAGCTACGTCCGTGGAAGAAATGAAGATATTAGAATATTTTATGATTGCACATGGTAAAGAATGTGATTAAAGGCTCTTTTCCTATTTCAAAAGTTTTAGTTTTCGGGGATAAAAGCTATGTCTGTGGAAAAAATGACGATATTAGACTATTCTATGATTGCACATGGTAAAGAATGTGATTAAAGGCTCTTTTCCTATGTCAAAAGTTTTAGTTTTCGAGGGTAATAGCTACGTCTGTGGAAAAAATGAACATATTAGACTATTTTATGATAGCACATGGTAAAGAATATGATTAAAGGCTCTTTTCCTATTTCAAATGTTTTAGTTTTCGGGGGTAATAGCCAAGTCTGTGGAAAAAATGAAGATATTAGACTATTTTATGATTGCACATTGTAAAGAATGCGATTAAAGGATCTTTTCCTATTTCAAAAGTTTTAGTTTTCGAGGGTAATAGCTTCGTCAGTGAAAAAAGGAAGATATTAGACTATTTCATGATTGCACATTGTAAAGAATGTGATTAAAGGCTCTTTTCCTATTTCAAAAGTTTTAGTTTTCGGGGGTAGCAGCTAATCTGTGGAAAAAATGACGATATTAGACTATTTTATGATTGCACATGGTAAAGAATGTGATTAAAGGCTCTTTTCCTATTTCAAAAGTTTTAGTTATCGTGGGTAATAGCTATGTCTGTGGAAAAAATAACGATATTAGACTATTTTATGATTGCACATGGTAAAGAATGTGAGTAAAGGCTCTTTTCCTATGTCAAAAGTTTTAGTTTTCGAGGGTAATAGCTATGTCTGTGGAAAAAATGAAGATATTAGACTATTTTATGATTGCACATGGTAAAGAATGTGATTAAAGGCTCTTTTCCTATTTCAAAAGTTTTAGTTTTTGAGGGTAATAGCTATGTCCTTGGAAAAAATGAAGATATTAGACTATTTTATGATTGCACATGGTAAAGAATGTGATTAAAGGCTCTTTTCCCTTTTCAGAAGTTTTAGTTTTCGGGGGTAATAGCTAAGTCTGTGGAAAAAATGAAGATATTAGACCATTTTATGATTGCACATGGTAAAGAATGTGATAAAAGGCTCTTTTCCTATTTCAATAGTTTTAGTTTTCGGGGGTAATAGCTTCGTCCGTGGAAAAAATGAAGATATTAGACTATTTTATGATTGCACCTGGTAAGGAATGTGATTAAAGGCTCTTTTCCATGTCAAAAGTTTTAGTTTTCGAGGGTAATAGCTATGTCTGTGGAAAAAATGAAGATATTAGACTATTTTATGATTGCACATGGTAAAGAATTTGATTAAAGGCTCTTTTCCTATTTCAAAAATTTTAGTCTTAGAGGGTAATAGCTATGTCTGTGGAAAAAATGAAGATATTAGACTATTTTATGATTGCACATGGTATAGAATGTGATTAAAGGCTGTTTTCCTATTTCAAAAGTTTTAGTTTTCGGGGGTAATAGCTAAGTCCGTGGAAAAAGATGACGGTATAAGACTATTTTATGATTGCACATGGTAAAGAGTGTGATTAAAGGCTCTTTTCCTATTTCAAAAGTTTTAGTTTTCGAGGGTAAGAGCTATGTCTGTGGAAAAGATGACGATATTAGACTATTTTATGATTGCACATGGTAAAGAATGTGATTAAAGGCTCTTTTCCTATGTCAAAAGTTCTAGTTTTCGAGGGTAATAGCTATGTCTGTGGAAAAAATGAAGATATTAGACTATTTTATGATTGCACATGGTAAAGAATGTGATTAAAGGCTCTTTTCCTATTTCAAAAGTTTTAGTTTTCGGGGGTAATAGCTATGTCTGTGGAAAAAATGAAGATATTAGACTATTTTATGATTGCACATGGTAAAGAATGTGATTAAAGGTTATTTTCCTCTTTCAAAAGTTTTAGTTTTCGAGGGTAATAGCTAAGTCTGTGGAAAAAATGGATATATTAGACTATTTTAGGATTGCACATGGTAAAGAATGTGATTAAAGGCTCTTTTCCTATGTCAAAAGTTTTAGTTTTCGAGGGTAATAGCTATGTCTGTGGAAAAAATGAAGATATTAGACTATTTTATGATTGCACATGGTAAAGAATGTGATTAAAGGCTCTTTTCCTATTTCAAAAGTTTTAGTTTTCGGGGGTAATGGCTATGTCTGTGGAAAAAATGAAGATATTAGACTATTTTATGATTGCACATGGTAAAGAATGTGATTAAAGGTTATTTTCCTCTTTCAAAAGTTTTAGTTTTCGAGGGTAATAGCTAAGTCTGTGGAAAAAATGGATATATTAGACTATTTTATGATTGCACATGGTAAAGAATGTGATTAAAGGCTCTTTTTCTATTTCAAAAGTTTTAGTTTTTGGGGCTAATAGCTATGTCTGTGGAAAAAATGAAGATATTAGACTATTTTAGAAATAGGAAAAGAGCCTTTAATCACATTCTTTACCATGTTCAATCATAAAATAGTCTAATATCTTCATTTTTTCCACAGACATAGCTATTACCCTCGAAAACTAAAACTTTTGACATAGGAAAAGAGACTTTAATCAAATTCTTTACCATGTGCAATCATAAAATAGTCTAATATCTTCATTTTTTCCACAGACGTAGCTATTATCCCCAAAAACTAAAACTTTTTAAATAGGAAAAGAGCCTTTAATCACATTCTTTACCATGTGCAATCGTAAAATAGTCTAATATCTTCATTTTTTCAACGGATGTAGCTATTAACCCCGAAATCTAAAACTTTTGAAATAGGAAAAGAGCCTTTAATCACATCCTTTACCATGTGCAATCATAAAATAGTCTAATATCTTCATTTTTTCCACAGACATAGCTATTACCCCCGAAAACAAAAACTTTTGAAATAGGAAAAGAGCCTTTAATCACATTCTTTACCATGTACAATTATAAAATAGTCTAATATCTTCATTTTTTCCACAGACGTAGCTATTACCCCCGAAAACTAAATCTTTTGAAATAGGAAAAGAGCCTTTAATCACATTCTTTACCATGTCCAATCATAAAATAGTCTAATATCGTCATTTTTTCAACATACGTAGCTATTACCTCCGAAAACTAAACTTTTGAAATAGGAAAAGAGCAATTAATCACATTCTTTATCATGTGCAATCATAGAATAGTCTAATATCTTCATCTTTTTCCACGGACTTAGCTATTACCCCCGAAAACTAAAACTTTTGAAATAGGAAAAGAGCCTTTAATCACATCCTTTACCATGTGCAATCATAAAATAGTCTAAAATCTTCATTTTTTCCA
This sequence comes from Artemia franciscana, assembly GCF_032884065.1. Taxonomy (NCBI): domain Eukaryota; kingdom Metazoa; phylum Arthropoda; class Branchiopoda; order Anostraca; family Artemiidae; genus Artemia; species Artemia franciscana. Next base: position 18,021 of record NW_027063041.1, read on the forward strand.
CAGAGTTAGCTATTACCCTCGAAAACTAAAACTTTTGAAATAGGAAAAGAGCCTTTAATCACATTCATTACCACGTGCAATCATAAAATAGTCTAAAATCTTCATTTTTTCCCCAGACATAGCTAATACCCCCGAAAACTAAAACTTTTGAAATAGGAAAAGAGCCTTTAATCACATTCTTTACCATGTCCAATCATAAAATAGTCTAAGATCTTCATTTTTTCAACATACGTAGCTACTACCCCTGAAAACTAAAACTTTTGAAATAGGAAAAGAGCCTTTAATCACATTCTTTACCATGTGCAATCATAAAATAGTCTAATATCTTCATTTTTTCAACAAACTTAGCTATTACCCCCAAAAACTAAAACTTTTGAAATAGGAAAAGAGCCTTTAATCACATTCTTTACCATGTGCAATCATGAAATAGTCTAATATCTTCATTTGTTTCACGGACGAAGCTATTACCCTCGAAAACTAAAACTTTTGAAATAAGAAAAGAGTTTCTAATCACATTCTTTACCATGTGCAATCATAAAATAGTCTAATATCTTCATTTTTTCCACTGACATAGCTATTACCCTCAAAAACTAAAACTTTTGAAATAGGAAAAGAGCCTTTAATCACATTCTTTACCATGTGCAATCATAAAATAGTCTAATATCGTCATCTTTTCCACAGACATAGCTATTACCCTCGAAAACTAAAACTTTTGACATTGGAAAAGAGACTTTAATCACATTCTTTACCATGTGCAATCATAAAATAGTCTAATATCGTCATCTTTTCCACAGACATAGCTCTTACCCTCGAAAACTAAAACTTTTGAAATAGGAAAAGAGCCTTTAATCACACTCTTTACCATGTGCAATCATAAAATAGTCTTATACCGTCATATTTTTCCACGGACTTAGCTATTACCCCCGAAAACTAAAACTTTTGAAATAGGAAAACAGCCTTTAATCACATTCTTTACCATGTGCAATCATAAAATAGTCGAATATTTTCAGTTTTTCCACAGACGTAGCTATTACCCCCGAAAACTAAAACTTTAAAATAGGAAAAGAGCCTTTAATCACATTCTTTACCCTGTCCAATCATAAAATAGTCTAATAGTGTCATTTTTTCAACATACGTAGCTATTACCTCCGAAAACTAAACTTTTGAAATAGGAAAAGAGCCGTTAATCACATTCTTTATCATTTGCAATCATAAAATAGTCTAATATCTTCATCTTTTTCCGCGAACTTAGCTATTACCCCCGAAAACTAAAACTTTTAAAATAGGAAAAGAGCCTTCAATCACGTTCTTTACCATGTATAATCATGAAATAGTTTAATATCTTCATTTTTTCCACGGACGAAGCTATTACCCTCGAAAACTAAAACTTTTGAAATAGGAAAAGAGCCTTTAATCACATTCTTTACCACGTGCAATCATAAAATAGTCTAATATCGTCATCTTCTTCCACGGACGAAGCTATTATCCCCGAAAACTAAAACTTTTGAAATAGGAAAAGAGCCTTTAATCACATTCTTTACCATGTGTAATCATGAAATAGTCTAATACCTTCATTTTTTCAACATACGTAGCTATTACCCCGGAAAACTAAAACTTTTGAAATAGTAAAAGAGCCTTTAATAACAGTCTTTACCATGTGCAATGATAAAATAGTCTAATATCTTCATTTTTTCCACAGACGTAGCTATTACCCCCCAAAACTAAAACTTTTTAAATAGGAAAAGAGCCTTTAATCACATTCTTTACCATGTCCAATCATAAAATAGTCTAACATCTTCATTTTTTCCACGGATGTAGCTATTACCCCCGAAATCTAAAACTTTTGAAATAGGAAAAGAGCCTTTAATAAAATTCTTTACCATGTGCAATCATAAAATAGTCTGATATCTTCATTTTTTCTAAATACATAGCTATTACCCTCGAAAACTAAAACTTTTGAAATAGGAAAAGAGCCTTTAATCACATTCTTTACCATGTGCAACCAGAAAATAGCTAATATCGTCATCTTTTCCACAGACATAGCTATTACCCTTGAAAACTAAAACTTTTGAAATAGGAAAAGAGCCTTTAATCACATTCTTTACCATGTGCAATCATAAAATAGACTAATATCTTAATTTTTTCCACAGACATAGCTATTACCCTCGAAAACTAAAACTTTTGAAATAGGAAAAAAGCCTTTAAACACGTTCTTTACCATGTGCAATCATGAAATAGTCTAATATCGTCATCTTTTTCCACGGACTTAGCTATTACCCTCGAAAACTAAAACTTTTGAAATAGGAAAAGAGCCTTTAATCACATTCTTTACCATGTGCAATCATAAAATAGCCTAATGTTATCATCTTTTTCCACGGACTTAGCTATTACCCCCGAAAACTAAAACTTTTGAAATAGGAAAAGAGCCTTTAATCACATTGTTTACCATGTGCAATCATAAAATAGTCTAATATCTTCATTTTTTCCACAGACGTAGCTATTACCCTCGAAAACTAAAACTTTTGAAATATGAAAAGAGCCTTTAATCACATTCTTTACCATGTGCAATTATAAAAGAGTCTAATATAGTCAACTTTTTCCACGGACGAAGCTATTACCCCCGAAAACTAAAACTTTTGAAATAGGAAAAGAGCCTTTAATCACGTTCTTTACCACGCGCAATCATAAAATAGTCTAATATCATCATTTTTTCTACAGACATAGCTCTTACCCCCGAAAACTAAAACTTTTGAAATAGGAAAAGAGCCTTGTGCATCTCCTAAAATAGTCTAATATCTTCATTTATTCCACGGAAGAAGCTATTACCCTCGAAAACTAAAACTTTTTAAATAGGAAAAGATCCTTTAATCACATTCTTTACCATGTGCAATCATAAAATAGTCTAATATCTTCATTTTTTCCACAAACAGCTATTACCCCCGAAAACTAAAACTTTTGAAATAGGAAAAGAGCCTTTAATCACATTCTTTACCATGTGCAATCATAAAATAGTCGAATATTTTCAGTTTTTCCACAGACGTAGCTATTATCCCCGAAAACTAAAACTTTAAAATAGGAAAAGAGCCTTTAATCACATTCTTTACCCTGTCCAATCATAAAATAGTCTAATATTGTCATTTTTTCAACATACGTAGCTATTACCTCCGAAAACTAAACTTTTGAAATAGGAAAAGAGCCGTTAATCACATTCTTTATCATTTGCAATCATAAAATAGTCTAATATCTTCATCTTTTTCCGCGGACTTAGCTATTACCCCCGAAAACTAAAACTTTTAAAATAGGAAAAGAGCCTTCAATCACGTTCTTTACCATGTGTAATCATGAAATAGTTTAATATCTTCATTTTTTCCACGGACGAAGCTATTACCCTCGAAAACTAAAACTTTTGAAATAGGAAAAACGCCTTTAATCACATTCTTTACCATGTGCAATCATAAAATAGTCTAATATCTTCATTTTTTCCACAAACAGCTATTACCCCCGAAAACTAAAACTTTAAAATAGGAAAAGAGCCTTTAATCACATTCTTTACCCTGTCCAATCATAAAATAGTCTAATATTGTCATTTTTTCAACATACGTAGCTATTACCTCCGAAAACTAAACTTTTGAAATAGGAAAAGAGCCGTTAATCACATTCTTTATCATTTGCAATCATAAAATAGTCTAATATCTTCATCTTTTTCCGCGGACTTAGCTATTACCCCCGAAAACTAAAACTTTTAAAATAGGAAAAGAGCCTTCAATCACGTTCTTTACCATGTGTAATCATGAAATAGTTTAATATCTTCATTTTTTCCACGGACGAAGCTATTACCCTCGAAAACTAAAACTTTTGAAATAAGAAAAGAGCCTTTAATCACATTCTTTACCATGTGCAATCATAAAATAGTCTAATATCGTCATCTTCTTCCACGGACGAAGCTATTATCCCCGAAAACTAAAACTTTTGAAATAGGAAAAGAGCCTTTAATCACATTCTTTACCATGTGTAATCATGAAATAGTCTAATATCTTTATTTTTTCAACATACGTAGCTATTACCCCGGAAAACTAAAACTTTTGAAATAGTAAAAGAGCCTTTAATAACAGTCTTTACCATGTGCAATGATAAAATAGTCTAATATCTTCATTTTTTCCAAAGACGTAGCTATTACCCCCCAAAACTAAAACTTTTTAAATAGGAAAAGAGCCTTTAATCACATTCTTTACCATGTCCAATCATAAAATAGTCTAACATCTTCATTTTTTCCACGGATGTAGCTATTACCCCCGAAATCTAAAACTTTTGAAATAGGAAAAGAGCCTTTAATCAAATTCTTTACCATGTGCAATCATAAAATAGTCTAATATCTTCATTTTTTCCAAATACATAGCTATTACCCTCGAAAACTAAAACTTTTGAAATAGGAAAAGAGCCTTTAATCACATTCTTTACCATGTGCAACCATAAAATAGTCTAATATCGTCATCTTTTCCACAGACATAGCTATTACCCTTGAAAACTAAAACTTTTGAAATAGGAAAAGAGCCTTTAATCACATTCTTTACCATGTGCAATCATAAAATAGTCTAATATCTTAATTTTTTCCACAGACATAGCTATTACCCTCGAAAACTAAAACTTTTGAAATAGGAAAAAAGCCTTTAAACACGTTCTTTACCATGTGCAATCATGAAATATTCTAATATCGTCATCTTTTTCCACGGACTTAGCTATTACCCTCGAAAACTAAAACTTTTGAAATAGGAAAAGAGCCTTTAATCACATTCTTTACCATGTGCAATCATAAAATAGCCTAATGTTATCATCTTTTTCCACGGACTTAGCTATTACCCCCGAAAACTAAAACTTTTGAAATATGAAAAGAGCCTTTAATCACATTCTTTACCATGTGCAATTATAAAATAGTCTAATATAGTCAACTTTTTCCACGGACGAAGCTATTACCCCCGAAAACTAAAACTTTTGAAATAGGAAAAGAGCCTTTAATCACATTCTTTACCATGTGCAATCAAGAAATAGTCTAATATCTTCATTTTTTCCACAGACGTAGCTATTAACCTCAAAAACTAAAACTTTTGAAATAAGAAAAGAGCCTTTAATCACATTCTTTACCATGTGCAATCATAAAATAGTCCAATATCTTCATTTTTTCCACAGACTTAGCTCTTACCCCCGAAAACTAAAACTTTTGAAATAGGAAAAGAGCCTTTAATCACATTCTGTACCATGTGCAATCCTAAAATAGTCTAACATTTTCATTTTTTCCACGGATGTAGCTATTACCCCCGAAATCTAAAACTTTTGAAATAGGAAAAGAGCCTTTAATCAAATTCTTTACCATGTGCAATCATAAAATAGTCTAATATCTTCATTTTTTCCAAATACATAGCTATTACCCTTGAAAACTAAAACTTTTGAAATAGGAAAAGAGCCTTTAATCACATTCTTTACCATGTGCAATCATAAAATAGTCTAATATCTTAATTTTTTCCACAGACATAGCTATTACCCTCGAAAACTAAAAATTTGAAATAGGAAAAAAGCCTTTAAACACGTTCTTTACCATGTGCAATCATGAAATATTCTAATATCGTCATCTTTTTCCACGGACTTAGCTATTACCCTCGAAAACTAAAACTTTTGAAATAGGAAAAGAGCCTTTAACACATTCTTTACCATGTGCAATCATAAAATAGCCTAATGTTATCATCTTTTTCCACGGACTTAGCTATTACCCCCGAAAACTAAAACTTTTGAAATATGAAAAGAGCCTTTAATCACATTCTTTACCATGTGCAATTATAAAATAGTCTAATATAGTCAACTTTTTCCACGGACGAAGCTATTACCCCCGAAAACTAAAACTTTTGAAATAGGAAAAGAGCCTTTAATCACATTCTTTACCATGTGCAATCAAGAAATAGTCTAATATCTTCATTTTTTCCACAGACGTAGCTATTACCCTCGAAAACTAAAACTTTTGAAATAAGAAAAGAGCCTTTAATCACATTCTTTACCATGTGCAATCATAAAATAGTCTAATATCTTCATTTTTTCCACAGACATAGCTCTTACCCCCGAAAACTAAAACTTTTGAAATAGGAAAAGAGCCTTTAATCACATTCTGTACCATGTGCAATCCTAAAATAGTCTAAAATCTTCATTTTTTCCACGGACGAAGCTCTTACCCCCCGAAATTTAAAACTTTTGAAATAGGAAAAGAGCCTTTAATCACATTCTTTACCACGCGCAATCATAAAATAGTCCAATATCTTAATTTTTTCCACAGACGTAGCTATTACCCCCGAAAACTAAAACTTTTGAAATAGGAAAAGAGCCTTTAATCAAATTCTTTACCATGTGCAATCATAAAATAGTCTAATATCGTCATCTTTCTCCACGGACTTAGCTATTACCCCCAAAAACTAAAATTTTTGAAATAGGAAAAGAGCCTTTAATCACATTCTTTACCATGTGTTATCATAAAATAGTCTAATATCTTCATTTTTTCCACAGACATAGCTCTTACCCCGGGAAACTAAAACTTTTGAAATAGGAAAAGAGCCTTTAATCACATTCTTTGACATGTGCAATCATAAAATAGTCTAATATCTTCATTTTTTTCACAGAAGAAGCTATTACCCTCGAAAACTAAAACTTTTGAAATAGGAAAAGAGCCTTTAATCACATTCTTTACCACGCGCAATCATAAAATAGTCTAATATCATCATTTTTTCTACAGACATAGCTCTTACCCCCGAAAACTAAAACTTTTGAAATAGGAAAAGAGCCTTGTGCATCTCCTAAAATAGTCTAATATCTTCATTTTCTCCACGGAAGAAGCTATTACCCTCGAAAACTAAAACTTTTTAAATAGGAAAAGATCCTTTAATCACATTCTTTACCATGTGCAATCATAAAATAGTCTAATATCTTCATTTTTTCCACAGACATAGTTATTACCCTCGAAAACTAAAACTTTTGAAATAGGAGAAGAGTCTTTAATCACATTCTTTACCATGTGCAATCATAAAATAGTCTAATATCTTCATTTTTTTCCACAGACATAGCTCTTACCCCCGAAAACTAAAACTTTTGCAATAGGAAAAGAGCCGTTAATCAGATTCATTACCATGTGCAATCATAAAATAGTCTAATATCTTCATTTTTTCCACAGACGTAGCTATTACCCTCGAAAACTAAGACTTTTGAAATAAGAAAAGAGCCTTTAATCACATTCTTTACCATGTGTAATCATAAAATAGTCTAATATCTTCATTTCTTCCACAGACATAGCTCTTACCCCCGAAAACTAAAACTTTTGAAATAGGAAAAGAGCCTTTAATCACATTCTTTACCATTTGCAACTATAAAATAGTCTAATATCTTCATTTTTTCCACGGACGAAGCTATTACCCTCGAAAACTAAAACTTTTTAAATAGAAAAAGAGCCTTTAATCACATTCTTTACCACGCGCAATCATAAAATAGTCTAATATCATCATTTTTTCTACAAACATAGCTCTTACCCCCGAAAACTAAAACTTTTGAAATAGGAAAAGAGCCTTGTGCATCTCCTAAAATAGTCTAATATCTTCATTTTTTCCACGGAAGAAGCTATTACCCTCAAAAACAAAAACTTTTTAAATATGAAAAGATCCTTTAATCACATTCTTTACCATGTGCAATCATAAAATAGTCTAATATCTTCATTTTTTCTACAGAAACAGCTATTACCCTCGAAAACTAAAACTTTTGAAATAGGAGATGAGCCTTTAATCACATTCTTTACCATGTGCAATCATAAAATAGTCTAATATCTTAATTTTTTCCACAGACATAGCTATTACCCTCGAAAACTAAAACTTTTGAAATAGGAAAAAAGCCTTTAAACACGTTCTTTACCATGTGCAATCATGAAATATTCTAATATCGTCATCTTTTTCCACGGAATTAGCTATTACCCTCGAAAACTAAAACTTTTGAAATAGGAAAAGAGCCTTTAATCACATTCTTTACCATGTGCAATCATAAAATAGCCTAATGTTATCATCTTTTTCCACGGACTTAGCTATTACCCCCGAAAACTAAAACTTTTGAAATATGAAAAGAGCCTTTAATCACATTCTTTACCATGTGCAATTATAAAATAGTCTAATATAGTCAACTTTTTCCACGGACGAAGCTATTACCCCCGAAAACTAAAACTTTTGAAATAGGAAAAGAGCCTTTAATCACATTCTTTACCATGTGCAATCAAGAAATAGTCTAATATCTTCATTTTTTCCACAGACGTAGCTATTACCCTCGAAAACTAAAACTTTTGAAATAAGAAAAGAGCCTTTAATCACATTCTTTACCATGTGCAATCATAAAATAGTCTAATATCTTCATTTTTTCCACAGACATAGCTCTTACCCCCGAAAACTAAAACTTTTGAAATAGGAAAAGAGCCTTTAATCACATTCTGTACCATGTGCAATCCTAAAATAGTCTAAAATCTTCATTTTTTCCACGGACGAAGCTCTTACCCCCGAAATTTAAAACTTTTGAAATAGGAAAAGAGCCTTTAATCACATTTTTTACCACGCGCAATCATAAAATAGTCCAATATCTTAATTTTTTCCACAGACGTAGCTATTACCCCCGAAAACTAAAACTTTTGAAATAGGAAAAGAGCCTTTAATCAAATTCTTTACCATGTGCAATCATAAAATAGTCTAATATCGTCATCTTTCTCCACGGACTTAGCTATTACCCCCAAAAACTAAAATTTTTGAAATAGGAAAAGAGCCTTTAATCACATTCTTTACCATGTGTTATCATAAAATAGTCTAATATCTTCATTTTTTCCACAGATATAGCTCTTACCCCGGGAAACTAAAACTTTTGAAATAGGAAAAGAGCCTTTAATCACATTCTTTGACATGTGCAATCATAAAATAGTCTAATATCTTCATTTTTTTCACAGAAGAAGCTATTACCCTCGAAAACTAAAACTTTTGAAATAGGAAAAGAGCCTTTAATCACATTCTTTACCACGCGCAATCATAAAATAGTCTAATATCATCATTTTTTCTACAGACATAGCTCTTACCCCCGAAAACTAAAACTTTTGAAATAGGAAAAGAGCCTTGTGCATCTCCTAAAATAGTCTAATATCTTCATTTTTTCCACGGAAGAAGCTATTACCCTCGAAAACTAAAACTTTTTAAATAGGAAAAGATCCTTTAATCACATTCTTTGCCATGTGCAATCTTAAAATAGTCTAATATCTTCATTTTTTCCACAGACATAGTTATTACCCTCGAAAACTAAAACTTTTGAAATAGGAGAAGAGTCTTTAATCACATTCTTTACCATGTGCAATCATAAAATAGTATAATATCTTCATTTTTTTCCACAGATATAGCTCTTACCCCCGAAAACTAAAACTTTTGCAATAGGAAAAGAGCCGTTAATCAGATTCATTACCATGTGCAATCATAAAATAGTCTAATATCTTCATTTTTTCCACAGACGTAGCTATTACCCTCGAAAACTAAAACTTTTGAAATAGGAAAAGAGCCTTTAATCACATTCTTTACCATGTGTAATCATAAAATAGTCTAATATCTTCATTTCTTCCACAGACATAGCTCTTACCCCCGAAAACTAAAACTTTTGAAATAGGAAAAGAGCCTTTAATCACATTCTTTACCATTTGCAACTATAAAATAGTCTAATATCTTCATTTTTTTCCACGGACGAAGCTATTACCCTCGAAAACTAAAACTTTTTAAATAGGAAAAGAGCCTTTAATCACATTCTTTACCACGCGCAATCATAAAATACTCTAATATCATCATTTTTTCTACAGACATAGCTCTTACCCCCGAAAACTAAAACTTTTGTAATAGGAAAAGAGCCTTGTGCATCTCCTAAAATAGTCTAATGTCTTCATTTTTTCCACGGAAGAAGCTATTACCCTCGAAAACTAAAACTTTTGAAATAGGAGATGAGCCTTTAATCACATTCTTTACCATGTGCAATCATAAGATAGTCTAATATCTTCATTTTTTCCACAGACATAGCTCTTACCCCCGAAAACTAAAACTTTTGAAATAGGAAAAGAGCCTTCAATCAGATTCTTTACCACGTGCAATCATAAAATAGTCTAATATCTTCATTTTTCCCACAGACGTAGCTATTACCGTTGAAAACTAAAACTTTTGAAATAGGAAAAGAGCTATTTTATGATTGCACATGGTAAAGAATGTGATTAAAGGCTCTTTTCCTATTTCAAAAGTTTTAGTTTTCAAGGGTAATAGCTATGTCTGTGGAAAAGATGACGATATTTGACTATTTTATGATTGCACATGGTAAAGAATGTGATTAAAGGCTCTTTTCCTATTTCAAAAGTTTTAGATTTCGGGGGTAATAGCTACATCCGTGGAAAAAATGAAGATGTTAGACTATTTTATGATTGGACATGGTAAAGAATATGATTAAAGGCTCTTTTCCTATTTAAAAAGTTTTAGTTTTTGGGGGTAATAGCTACGTATGTGGAAAAAATGAAGATATTAGACTATTTTATGATTGCACATGGTAAAGAATGTGATTAAAGGCTCTTTTTATATTTCAAAATTTTTAGTTTTCGGGGGTAATAGCTACGTATGTTGAAAAAATGAAGACATTAGACTATTTCTTGATTACACATGGTAAAGAATGTAATTAAAGGCTCTTTTCCTATTTCAACAATTTTAGTTTTCGGGGGTAATAGCTAAGTCCGTGGAAAAAGATGACGATATTAGACTAATTTATGATTGCGCGTGGTAAAGAATGTGATTAAAGGCTCTTTTCCTATTTCAAAAGTTTTAGTTTTCGGGGTTAAGAGCTTCGCCCGTGGAAAAAATGAAGATATTAGACTATTTTATGATTGCAAATGGTAAAAAATGCGCTTAAAGGCTCTTTTCTTATTTCAAAAGTTTTAGTTTTCGAGGGTAATAGCTACGTCTGTGGAAGAAATGAAGATATTAGACTATTTTATGATTGCACATGGTAAAGAATGTGATTGAAGGCTCTTTTCCTATTTCAAAAGTTTTAGTTTTCGAGGGTAATAGCTACGTCTGTTGAAAAAATGAAGATATTAGACTATTTTATGTTTGCACATGGTAAAGAATCTGATTGAAGGCTCTTTTCCTATTTCAAAAGTTTTAGTTTTCGGGGGTAAGAGCTATGTCTGTGGAAGAAATGAAGATATTAGACTATTTTATGATTGCACATGGTAAAGAATGTGATTAAAGGCTCTTTTCCTATTTCAAAAGTTTTAGTTTTCGAGGGTAATAGCTATGTCTCTGGAAAAAATAAAGATATTAGACTATTTTATGATTACACATGGTAAAGAATGTGATTGAAGGCTCTTTTCCTATTTCAAAAGTTTTAGTTTTCGAGGGTAATAGCTACGTCTGTGGAAAAAATGAAGATATTAGACTATTTTATGATTGCACATGGTAATGAATCTGATTAAAGGCTCTTTTCCTATTGCAAAAGTTATAGTTTTCGGGGGTAAGAGCTATGTCTGTAGAAAAAATGAAGATATTAGACTATTTTATGATTGCGCTTGGTAAAGAATGCTATTAAAGGCTCTTTTCCTATTTCAAAAGTTTTAGTTTTCGAGGGTAATAGCTACGTCTGTGGAAGAAATGAAGATATTAGACAATTTTATGATTGCACATGGTAAAGAATGTGATTGAAGGCTCTTTTCCTATTTCAAAAGTTTTAGTTTTCGAGGGTAATAGCTACGTCTGTGGAAAAAATGAAGATATTAGACTATTTTATGATTGCACATGGTAATGGATCTGATTAAAGGCTCTTTTCCTATTGCAAAAGTTTTAGTTTTCGGGGGTAAGAGCTATGTCTGTGGAAAAAAATGAAGATATTTGTGAGAGAATCTCTATGAAGAGAATCTCTGTTCATAGAATTGGCTACTAGCTCCAATGACAAGATAATAATTGGCGAAATATACAGATCTCCAAGCGGATCAATGCAACAATTTATGGAAATGTTAGAGATTTTTCTTGGGAAAGTATTGTCTGAAAAGGCAGAAATAATTTTAATGGGTGATTTTAACGCTGACATGATGGATATGTCATCGAGTCAGGCTTGTGATATACTGGCACTAGTAATCTCGTCTGGGTTAACTCCCTGTATAAATATCCCTAAGCGAATTTCAAACCAATCTGCAACCTTAATTGACAATGTGTTCTCATCTATACATTCTGTAAAAAATTAAGTGCTACTATCAAATACATTGGATCATTTTTCAGTAGGAGTTTTACTTCCACTCCCCCGGTCTGCCCGCCGAATAGTCCCTGATAATAAACCAAGATTCCGATATACACCAGCAAACATCGAAAAGCTCAAAGATGATTTATTCACTACGTCATGGGAGTTTACAATACCTGAGAGGGTGAGCTTAGAAAATTATAATATGGCTTTTGATTTTTTTTATGAAACAGTAAAGAAGAAATTTATCCACCATTGCCGAACACCCCAACCAAGTCTTTCTAAGAGATCAACACCCATAGCCCCATGGACTACAGCTGGAATACTAAAGTCAATAAAGAGAAAACAGAACCTTTGGAGAGAGTATAGGAACAGACCAAGTGATGCTAAATTAGAGACTTTTAAACTATACCGGAAGATGCTTAAAACTCTGATTCGAAAAGCTAAAATTACATATTTTTCCCGAAGGTTTGCGAATTGCGGCAAAAATATTAAGAAAACTTGGGATGTAATTAAGGAAGTTACGCAACCATCGGCAAGACCTAGAAAGCTCCCTAAATCACTTAGTGTTCAGAAACAGCTTTTCTTGGATGAAGACCAAGTACGACATCAGATAACTAAATTTTTTGCTGAGGTTGGGAAAACAACGGCGTTAGGTGTGGTTCCTTCTTCAAGTTCTAGAACTTGGAAGCAGTTCCTCGGTCCTTCCTGTGTAAAGTCAATGGCTCTTGAGTCAGTTACGGAGCAGGAACTGATAACAATAATTTCGTCATTGAAAAATTCTTCATGTGGATTCGACCAAATTCCGGCCAAATTAATCAAACAGATTCTTCCCTCAATTATTACACCACTGTGCCACTTAGTTAACCAGTCATTCAAGCTCGGAATATTCCCTCAGCGTCTCAAGTTGGCACGAGTGATAGCACTATTTAAAGGAGGTGACCGGGAGGACCCGGAGAACTATAGGCCTATATCTCTTCTGTCTATCTTTTCTAAAATATTTGAAAAGGCTATGCTAAAGCATTTGCTGAGTTTTCTAGACGCGAAGAAGTTTTTTCATTGGCACCAATTTGGTTTTCGGGAGAAGTGCTCAACAGAACACCAAATCTTTTAGACACTTTCTAGCTGTAAAGTCTGCCAAGCCCACAGCGCCGGAGCAACATTAAAACTTAAAACAAACAAAAATTACTCCTTATATGAAAAGGGCTTTTCCTCCTCAACGCCAGGCTCTTTACGCTAATGTTTCTTACTGTTTTAAAAATAGAGTTAAGAGAAAGAGTCAAACTTTAGCGAAAAGAGCGAGGCGCTGAGGGGGAAAAGCCCCATTCATATACGGAGTAATTTCTGTTTGTTTTAAGTTTTAATGTTGCTTAATAATAAGTTTGAATTTTTATTTAATCTCGTACAAGAAAAAAGTGGATGCCATGGATATTCTGTGGTAGCCACAATACTTGGCTGGGTAGAGAATTTAATGTGGTGAAACCCTATAGGAAAGTGTATTCTCCTGATGAACCCTTGTTTTGGGTTGTTGCCTCTGAATTATTTGTCTTTATTGTTTCTATTGTTTGGTAAATGACGACTTATACTTATTGACGACATGACTGCCTGTCCATGGATTAATCTTTATGGTTGATTGTGTATGGCTATGCTGTTTGACCTATGTGATTATATGGATGAGTAGGGTTAAGGCCGAATTCAAGTGCTGGTCTATATTAGTCACTAATTTAGGAAAACAGTTTTTTTTTCTCCTTCTGTCTCTTCCATGTTTTTTTTTTTTTTTTTTTTGTGCTGTTGCATTGGTGATTTCTCTTTTCATGATATATATATATATATATATATATATATATATATATATATATATATATATATATATATATATATACATATATATATATATACATATATATATACTTGTTTCTAACTACCTAATACTTGCGAATATACAACATTCTTTGCAGTCCCATTGTCTGTGCATATAAAAAGATTGTCAGGTTTACCGACTCTTGAACATGCAACATATAATTGTCCGAGGGAAAACAATCCGATTCAGATCTATACCGCATTTTTCTAATGATTGCCCTTGAGCTTTTTTGATGGTGATTGCTAATCAAAAATTCCCTGTGTCCCAGTCGTAATTTTTATATCCCTCATGTGCCCTTCCGGCGTCCCTATTATAATTGTGTCCCTGTGCCCCAGTCGTCCTTTATGTTCCCTGTGTCCCGGTCTTTATTTGTGTCACAGTGTCTCGGTCTGTAATTTTCTTTGAGTATCCTGGTCGTCATTTATATTCCCTGCGTCTCGGTCGTCATTTGTGTCCCGTTGTCTCGGTTTGTAATTTCTCTTTGAGTGTCCCGGTCATCATTTATATTAATTGAGTCCCGGATGTCATTTGTGTCCCGGTGTCCCAGTCTATAACGTCATAAAGTCTTCAACGACTCTGGTGGTGCAGCCAGTTGTGGAAATTTAACTTTTCCTGAGGCGCAAGCCATTACCATTGTTTCTCCATTAAATTTCAAGGCCATGCAATAGGGACTAATTTTAGACGTACTCCCGATTTCAACACATCTACTCAAGCTTTAATCATCAACTGGGCTGTACCTGAATGCTAGGCGATAGTTTTGACGTTGCTCCCTGTGTCCCGCTGTCCCGGTCGTTATTCTTGTCACGGTCGTCATTTGTGTTCGGGTGTCCTGGTCTATAATTTTTCTTTGAGTGTCCCGGTCGTCATTTATATTCCCTGTGTCCAAGTCGTCATTTGTGCCCCGGTGCTTTGTTGATTGTGATTGCTAATAGAACATCCCCTGTGTCCCCGTCTTCATTTATATATCCCCCTCTGCCCCCCGGTGTCCCCATTGTCGTTGTTTCCCTGTGTCCCGGTCGTCATTTGTGTCCCGGTGTCCCAGTCTGTAATTTCTCTTTGAGTGTCGCGGTCGTCATTTATATTCCCTGTGTCCCAGTTTCCCGGTCGTCATTTTTGTCCCGGTCGTCATTTGTGTTCCGGTATCCCGGTCTTTAATTTCTCTTTGAGTGTCCTGGTCGTCATTTATATTCCCTATGTCCCGGTTGTCATTTGTGTCCCGGTGCTTTGTTGGTGGTGATTGCTAATCGAACATTCCTTGTCTCCTGGTCGCTTTCTCTTTGATTGTCCCTTTCGTCATTTTTATTCCCTATGTCCCGGTGGCCCGGTCGTCATTTGTGTCCCGATGTCGAAGTCTGTAATTTCGTCAGTCGTCAAGACATGACGTAAGTCAACACACAGACATGACGTTAATCGACAGACACACATACAACTTATTTTTATATATATCTACTAGCTGTTGGAATTTGCTGTCTACCAGCAAATTTTAGTACTTTTATATATCTACTAGCAAATCTTACTAGCAAATTTTCTACTAGCAAATTTTATATATCTATTAACAAATTTTAAATTCGTATTCAGATCTATACCTCATTATTTTAATGATGTGTCCCTTTGTCCCGGTCGTTATTTATATTCCCTGTGTCCCGGTCGTCATTTGTGTCCCGGTGTCCCAGTTTGTAATTTCTCTTTGAGTGTCTCGGTCGTCATTTATATTCCCTGTGTCCCAGCGTCCCGGTCGTCATTTGTGTCCCGGTGTCCCGGTCTGTAATTTCTCTTCGAACAATCCCTGTGTCCAGGTCGTCATTTATATATCTTCCCTGTACCCCCGTCATCCCCTTTGTAGTTGTGTCACTGTGTCCCGGTCGTCATTTATATTCCCTGTGTCCCGGTGTCCCAGTCTGTAATTTCTCTTTGAGGTTCCCGGTCGTCATTTATATTCCCTGTATCCCGGTGTCCCGGTCGTCATTTGTGTCCCGGTCTGTAATTTCATCAGTTGACAAACATGACGTCAGTCGACAAACAATTTCATGACGCATACAGCTCAATCCTTACAATGACGTCAGTCGACAAACCTGACGTCACTCGACAGACACACAGACAACTTATTTTTATATATATAGATATATAGCTGTTGGGGGGTCTCGGGGGGCTTCGCGCCCCCCAAGCCCCCCAAGCGCGTAAGTCGTTACACGCCATATTAGTTACCTGCCATTGTAGTTGTGTCCCTGTGTCCCACCTCTGAATTGAGATAGATATAAATATATATATTTTTTTAACTACATAAAACTTGTGAATATACAACATTCTTCGCTGTCTAATTTAACTACGTAAAACTTATGAATATACAACATTCTTCTATGTCCCATTGTTTGCGCATATAAATAGATTGTTAGGTTTACCGACTTTTGAACATGCAACATAAAATTGTCCATGGGAAAAGCAATCCGTATTCAGATCTATACCTGATTATTCTAATGATTGCCCTTAAGCTTTGTTGATGCTGATTGCTAATCAAACATTCCCTGTGTCCCCGTCGTCATTTATATATCCCCTCGGCACCCCCTTGTGCCCCCCGGCACCCCCTTGTAGTTGTGTCCCTGTGTCCTGGTCGTCATTTATATTCCCAGTATTCCGGTCGTCATTTGTAACCCGGTGTCCCAGTCTGTACTTTCTCTTTGAGTGTCGAGGTCGTCATTTATATTCCCTGTGTCCCGGTGTCCCGGTCATCATTTTCGTCCCGGTTGTCATTTTTGTCCCGATGTCCCGGTCTTTAATTTTGTCCGTCGACAAACATGATGTCAGTCGACACACAAACATGACGTCACTCGACGGACACAAAGACAACTTATTTTTATATATATCTATACTAGCTGTTGGGGTGGCGCTTCGTGCAACTCCAACACCTAGTTGGTGGGGGTGATTCGCGCCCCTTAAGCCCTTCCGCACGCGTAAGTGGTTACGCACCATTGTAGTTGTGTCGCTGTGTTCCACCTGTGAATATATATATATATATATATATATATATATATATATATATATATATATATATATATATATATATATATATATATATATATATATATATATATATATATATAAATATATATATATATATAGTAGATATATAAAAGTACTAAAATTTGCTGGTAGACAGCAAATTCCAACAGCTAGTAGATATATATAAAATAAGTTGTATGTGTGTTAGTCGATTAACGTCATGTTTGTGTGTTGACTTACGTCATGTCTTGACGACTGACGAAATTACAGACCTCGACATCGGGACACAAATGACGACCGGGACACCGGGACATAGGGAATAAAAATGACTAAACGGACACTCAAAGAGAAAGCGACCAGGAGACAAGGAATGTTCGATTAGCAATCACCATCAACAAAGCACCGGGACACAAATGACAACCGGGACACAGGAAATATAAATGACGACCAGGAAACTCAAAGAGAAATTAAAGACCGGGATACCGGAACACAAATGACGACCGGGACAAAAATGACGACCGGGAAACTGGGACACAGGGAATATAAATGACGACCGCGACACTCAAAGAGAAATTACAGACTGGGACACTGGGACACAAATGACGACCGGGATACAGGGTAACAACTACAATGGGGACACCGGGGGGCAGAGGGGGATATATAAATGAAGACGGGGACACAGGGAACGTTCTATTAGCAATCACAATCAACAAAGCACCGGGACACAAATGAAGACCAGGACACAGGGAATATAAATGACGACCGGGACACTCAAAGAGAAATTATAGACCGGAACACAAATGACGACCGGGACAAAAATAACGACCGGGAAAGCGGGACACAGGGAGCAACGTCAAAACTATCGCCTAGCATTCAGGTACAGCCCAGTTGATGATTAAAGCTTGAGTAGATGTGTTGAAATCGGGAGTACGTCTAAAATTAGTCCCTATTGCATGGCCTTGAAATTTAATGGAGAAACAATGGTAATGGCTTGCGCCTCAGGAAAAGTTAAACTTCCACAACTGGCTGCACCACCAGAGTCGTTGAAGACTTTATGACGTTATAGACTGGGACACCGGGACACAAATGACATCCGGGACTCAAGGAATATAAATGATGACCGGGACACTCAAAGAGAAATTACAAACCGGGACAACAGGACACAAATAACGACCGAGACGCAGGGAATAAAAATGACGACCAGGACACTCAAAGAAAATTACAGACCGAGACACTGTGACACAAATAAAGACCGGGACACAGGGAATATAAAGGACGACTGGGGCACAGGGACACAATTATAATAGGGACGCCAGAAGGGCACAGGAGGGATATATAAATTACGACTGAGACACAGGGAATTTTTGATTAGTAATCACCATCAAAAAAGCTCAAGAGCAGTCATTAGAAAAATGCGGTATAGATCTGAATACGGATTGTTTTCCCTCGGACAATTATATGTTGCATGTTCAAGAGTCGGTAAACCTGACAATATTTTTATATGTATAGACAATGGGACAGCAAAGAATGTTGTATATTCGCAAGTATTAGGTAGTTAGAAACAAGTATATATATATATATATATATATATATATATATATATATATATATATATATATATATATATATATATATATATATATATATATATATATATATATATAATGAAAAGAGAAATCACCAATGCAACAGCACAAAGAATGTGATTAAAGGCTCTTTTACTATTTCAATAGTTTTAGTTTTCGAGGGTCATAGCTACGTATGTTGAAAAAAATGAAGATATTAGACTATTTTATGATTGCACATGGTAAAGAATGTGATTAAAGGCTCTTTTCCTATTTCAAAAGTTTTAGTTTTCGAGGGTAATAGCTTTGTTTGTGGAAAAAATGAAGATATTAGACAATTTTATGATTGCACATGGTAAAGAATGTGATTAAAGTCTCTTTTCCTATTTCAAAAGTTTTAGTTTCCGAGGGTAATAGCTACGTATGTTGGAAAAATGAAGATATTAGACTATTTTATGATTGCACATGGTAAAGAATGTGATTAAAGGCAATTTTATGATTGCACATGGTAAAGAATGTGATTAAAGGCTCTTTTCCTACTTCAAAAGTTTTAGTTTTCGAGGGTAATAGCTACGTATGTTGAAAATATGAAGATCTTAGACTATTTTATGATTCCACATGGTAAAGAATGTGATTAAAAGCTCTTTTCCTATTTCAAAAGTTTTAGTTTTTGAGGGTAATAGCTACGTATGTTGAAAAAATGAAGATATTAGACTATTTTATGATTGCAAATGGTAAAGAATGTGATTAAAGGCTCTTTTCCTATTTCAAAAGATTTAGTTTTCGAGGGTAATAGCTACGTATGTTGAAAAAATGAAGATATTAGACTATTTTATGATTGCACATGGTAAAGAATGTGATTAAAGGCTCTTTCCCTATTTCAAAAGTTTTAGTTTTCGAGGGTAATAGCTACGTATGTTGAAAAAATGAAGATATTAGACCATTTTATGATTCCAAATGGTAAAGAATGTGATTAAAGGCTCTTTTCCTATTTCAAAAGTTTTAGTTTTCGAGGGTAATAGCTATGTCTGTGGGAAAAATGAAGATATTAGACTATTTTATGATTGCAAATGGTAAAGAATGTGATTAAAGGCTCTTTTCCTATTTCAAAAGTTTTAGATTTCGAGGGTAATAGCTATGTCTGTGGAAAAAATGAAGATATTAGACTATTTTATGATTGCACATGGTAAAGAATGTGATTAAAGGCTCTTTACCTATTTCAAAAGTTTTAGTTTTCGGGGGCAAGAGCTCCGTATATTGAAAAAATGAAGATATTAGACTATTTTATGATTGCCCATGGTAAAGAATGTGATTAAAGGCTCTTTTCCTATGTCAAAAGTTTTAGTTTTCGAGGGTAATAGCTTTGTCTGTGGAAAAAATGAAGATATTAGACTATTTTATGATTGCAAAGGGTAAAGAATGTGATTAAAGGCTCTTTTCCTATTTCAAAAGTTTTAGTTTTCGAGGGTAATAGCTACGTATGTTGAAAAAATGAAGATATTAGACTATTTTATGATTGCAAATGGTAAAGTATGTGATTAAAGGCTCTTTTCCTATGTCAAAAATTTTAGTTTTCGAGGGTAATAGCTACGTATGTTGAAAAAATGAAGATATTAGATTATTTTATGATTGCAAATGGTAAAGAATGTTATTAAAGGCTCTTTTCCTATTTCAAAAGTTTTAGTTTTCGAGTGTAATAGCTATGTATGTTGAAATAATGAAGATATTAGACTATTTTATGATTGCAAATGGTAAAGAATGTGATTAAAAGCTCTTTCCCTATGTCAGAAGTTTTAGTTTTCGAGGGTAATAGCTACGTATGTTGAAATAATGAAGAAATTAGACTATTTTATGATTGCAAATGGTAAAGAATGTGATTAAAGGCTCTTTTCCTATTTCAAAAGTTTTAGTTTTCGAGGGTAATAGCTACGTATGTTGAAAAAATGAAGATATTAAACTATTTTATGATTGCAAATGGTAAAGAATGTGATTAAAGGCTCTTTTCCTATGTCAAAAGTTTTAGTTTTCGAGGGTAATAGCTACGTATGTAGAAAAAATGAAGATATTAGACAATTTTATGATTGCACATGGTAAAGAATGTGATTAAAGGCTCTTTTCCTATTTCAAAAGTTTTAGTTTTCGAGGGTAATAGCTACGTATGTTGAAAAAATGAAGATATTAGACTATTTTATGATTGCACATGGTAAAGAATGTGATTAAAGGCTCTTTTCCTATTTCAAAAGTTTTAGTTTTCGAGGGTAATAGCTTTGTTTGTGGAAATAATGAAGATATTAGACAATTTTATGATTGCGCATGGTAAAGAATGTGATTAAAGGCTCTTTTCCTATTTCAAAAGTTTTAGTTTTCGAGGGTAATAGCTACGTATGTTGAAAAAATGAAGATATTAGACACTTTTATGATTGCACATGGTAAAGAATGTGATTAAAGGCTCTTTTCCTATTTCAAAAGTTTTAGTTTTTGAGGGTAATAGCTACGTATGTTGAAAAAATGAAGATATTAGACAATTTTATGATTGCACATGGTAAAGAATGTGATTAAAAGCACTTTTCCTATTTCAAAAGTTTTAGTTTTCGAGGGTAATAGCTACGTATGTTAAAAAAATGAAGATATTAGACAATTTTATGATTGCACATGGTAAACAATGTGATTAAAGGCTCTTTTCCTATTTCAAAAGTTTTAGTTTTCGAGGGTAATAGCTACGTATGT
Organism: Artemia franciscana; assembly: GCF_032884065.1. Classification (NCBI taxonomy): domain Eukaryota; kingdom Metazoa; phylum Arthropoda; class Branchiopoda; order Anostraca; family Artemiidae; genus Artemia; species Artemia franciscana. The sequence goes on from NW_027063041.1 coordinate 39,465, forward strand.
TGAAAAAATGAAGATATTAGACTATTTTATGATTGCACATGGTAAAGAATGTGATTAAAGGCTCTTTTCCTATTTCAAAAGTTTTAGTTTTCGAGGGTAATAGCTACGTATGTTGAAAAAATGAAGATATTAGACTATTTTATGATTGCAAATGGTAAAGAATGTGATTAAAGGCTCTTTTCCTATTTCAAAAGTTTTAGTTTTCGAGGGTAATAGCTACGTATGTTGAAAAAATGAAGATATTAGACTATTTTATGATTGCACATGGTAAAGAATGTGATTAAAGGCTCTTTTCCTATTTCAAAAGTTTTAGTTTTCGAGGGTAATAGCTACGTATGTTGAAAAAATGAAGATATTAGACTATTTTATGATTGCACATGGTAAAGAATGTGATTAAAGGCTCTTTTCCTATTTCAAAAGTTTTAGTTTTCGGGGGTAATAGCCTCGTCCGTGAAAAATGAAGATATTAGACTATTTTATGATTGCACATGGTAAAGAATGTGATTAAAGGCTCTTTTCCTATTTCAAAAGTTTTAGTTTTCGAGGGTAATAGCTACGTATGTTGAAAAAATGAAGATATTAGACTATTTTATGATTGCACATGGTAAAGAATGTGATTAAAGGCTCTTTTCCTATTTCAAAAGTTTTAGTTTTCGAGGGTAATAGCTATGTATGTTGAAAAAATGAAGATATTAGACTATTTTATGATTGCAAATGGTAAAGAATGTGATTAAAGGCTCTTTTCCTATGTCAAAAGTTTTAGTTTTCGAGGGTAATAGCTACGTATGTTGAAAAAATGAAGATATTAGACTATTTTATGATTGCAAATGGTAAAGAATGTGATTAAAGGCTCTTTTCCTATGTCAAAAGTTTTAGTTTTCGAGGGTAATAGCTACGTATGTTGGAAAAAATGAAGATATTAGACTATTTTATGATTGCACATGGTAAAGAATGTGATTAAAGGCTCTTTTCCTATTTCAAAAGTTTTAGTTTTCGGGGTAATAGCTACGTATGTTGAAAAAATGAAGATATTAGACTATTTTATGATTGCACATGGTAAAGAATGTGATTAAAGGCTCTTTTCCTATGTCAAAAGTTTTAGTTTTCGAGGGTAATAGCTTTGTTGTGGAAAAATGAAGATATTAGACTATTTTATGATTGCAAATGGTAAAGAATGTGATTAAAGGCTCTTTTCCTATGTCAAAAGTTTTAGTTTTCGAGGGTAATAGCTACGTTGTTGAAAAAATGAAGATATTAGACTATTTTATGATTGCAAATGGTAAAGAATGTGATTAAAGGCTCTTTTCCTATGTCAAAAGTTTTAGTTTTCGAGGGTAATAGCTACGTTGTTGAAAAAATGAAGATATTAGACTATTTTATGATTGCACATGGTAAAGAGTGTTAAAGGCTCTTTTCCTATTTCAAAAGTTTTAGTTTTCGAGGGTAATAGCTACGTATGTTAAAAAATGAAGATATTAGACTATTTTATGATTGCACATGGTAAAGAATGTGATTAAAGGCTCTTTTCCTATTTAAAAGTTTTAGTTTTCGAGGGTAATAGCTACGTATGTTGAAAAAATGAAGATATTAGACAATTTTATGATTGCACATGGTAAAGAATGTGATTAAAGGCTCTTTTCCTATTTCAAAAGTTTTAGTTTTCGAGGGTAATAGCTACGTATGTTGAAAAAATGAAGATATTAGACTATTTTATGATTGCACATGGTAAAGAATGTGATTAAAGGCTCTTTTCCTATTTCAAAAGTTTTAGTTTTCGAGGGTAATAGCTTTGTTTGTGGAAAAAATGAAGATATTAGACAATTTTATGATTGCGCATGGTAAAGAATGTGATTAAAGGCTCTTTTCCTATTTCAAAAGTTTTAGTTTTCGAGGGTAATAGCTACGTATGTTGAAAAAATGAAGATATTAGACTATTTTATGATTGCACATGGTAAAGAATGTGATTAAAGGCTCTTTTCCTATTTCAAAAGTTTTAGTTTTCGAGGGTAATAGCTACGTATGTTGAAAAAATGAAGATATTAGACTATTTTATGATTGCACATGGTAAAGAATGTGATTAAAAGCTCTTTTCCTATTTCAAAAGTTTTAGTTTTCGAGGGTAATAGCTACGTATGTTAAAAAATGAAGATATTAGACTATTTTATGATTGCAAATGGTAAAGAATGTGATTAAAGGCTCTTTTCCTATTTCAAAAGTTTTAGTTTTCGAGGGTAATAGCTACGTATGTTGAAAAAATGAAGATATTAGACTATTTTATGATTGCACATGGTAAAGAATGTGATTAAAGGCTCTTTTCCTATTTCAAAAGTTTTAGTTTTCAAGGGTAATAGCTACGTATGTTGAAAAAATGAAGATATTAGACTATTTTATGATTGCAAATGGTAAAGAATGTGATTAAAGGCTCTTTTCCTATTTCAAAAGTTTTAGTTTTCGAGGGTAATAGCTACGTATGTTGAAAAAATGAAGATATTAGACTATTTTATGATTGCACATGGTAAAGAATGTGATTAAAGGCTCTTTTCCTATTTCAAAAGTTTTAGTTTTCGGAGGGTAATAGCTACGTATGTTGAAAAAATGAAGATATTAGACTATTTTAAGATTGCCAAATGGTAAAGAATGTGATTAAACGGCTCTTTTCCTATTTCAAAAGTTTTAGTTTTCGAGGGTAATAGCTATGTCTGTGGGAAAAAATGAAGATATTAGACTATTTTATGATTGCACATGGTAAAGAATGTGATTAAAGGCTCTTTTCCTATTTCAAAAGTTTTAGTTTTCGAGGGTAATAGCTACGTATGTTGAAAAAATGAAGATATTAGACTATTTTATGATTGCCAAATGGTAAAGAATGTGATTAAAGGCTCTTTTCCTATTTCAAAAGTTTTAGTTTTCGTGGGTAATAGCTACGTATGTTAAAAAATGAAGATATTAGACCATTTTATGATTGCCAAATGGTAAAGAATGTGATTAAAGGCTCTTTTCCTATTTCAAAAGTTTTAGTTTTCGAGGGTAATAGCTATGTCTGTGGGAAAAATGAAGATATTAGACTATTTTATGATTGCAAATGGTAAAGAATGTGATTAAAGGCTCTTTTCCTATTTCAAAAGTTTTAGATTTCGAGGGTAATAGCTATGTCTGTGGAAAAAATGAAGATATTAGACTATTTTATGATTGCACATGGTAAAGAATGTGATTAAAGGCTCTTTACCTATTTCAAAAGTTTTAGTTTTCGAGGGTAATAGCTACGTATGTTGAAAAAATGAAGATATTTGACTATTTTATGATTGCACATGGTAAAGAATGTGATTAAAGGCTCTTTTCCTATGTCAAAAGTTTTAGTTTTCGAGGGTAATAGCTTTGTCTGTGGAAAAATGAAGATATTAGACTATTTTATGATTGCAAATGGTAAAGAATGTGATTAAAGGCTCTTTTCCTATGTCAAGAGTTTTAGTTTTCGAGGGTAATACCTTTGTCTGTGGAAAAAATGAAGATATTAGACTATTTTATGATTGCAAATGGTAAAGAATGTGATTAAAGGCTCTTTTCCTATTTCAAAAGTTTTAGTTTTCGAGGGTAATAGCTACGTTGTTGTGGAAAAAATGAAGATATTAGACAATTTTATGATTGCACATGGTAAAGAATGTGATTAAAGGCTCTTTTCCTATTTCAAAAGTTTTAGTTTTCGAGGGTAATAGCTACGTATGTTAAAAAAATGAAGATATTAGACTATTTTATGATTGCACATGGTAAAGAATGTGATTAAAGGCTCTTTTCCTATTTAAAAAGTTTTAGTTTTCGAGGGTAATAGCTACGTATGTTGAAAAAATGAAGATATTAGACTATTTTATGATTGCACATGGTAAAGAATGTGATTAAAGGCTCTTTTCCTATTTCAAAAGTTTTAGTTTTCGAGGGTAATAGCTACGTATGTTGAAAAAATGAAGATATTAGACTATTTTATGATTGCATATGGTAAAGAATGTGATTAAAGGCTCTTTTCCTATTTCAAAAGTTTTAGTTTTCGAGGGTAATAGCTATGTATGTTGAAAAAATGAAGATATTAGACTATTTTATGATTGCACATGGTAAAGAATGTGATTAAAGGCTCTTTTCCTATTTCAAAAGTTTTAGTTTTCGAGGGTAATAGCTACGTATGTTGAAAAAATGAAGATATTAGACTATTTTATGATTGCACATGGTAAAGAATGTGATTAAAGGCTCTTTTCCCATGTCAAAAGTTTAGTTTTCGAGGGTAAATCTACGTATTTTAGTTTCGAGGGTAATAGCTACGTATGTTGAAAAAATGAAGATATTAGACTATTTTATGATTGCCAAATGGTAAAGAATGTGATTAAAGGCTCTTTTCCTATTTCAAAAGTTTTAGTTTTCGAGGGTAATAGCTACGTATGTTGAAAAAATGAAGATATTAGACTATTTTATGATTGCAAATGGTAAAGAATGTGATTAAAGGCTCTTTTCCTATTTCAAAAGTTTTAGTTTTCGAGGGTAATAGCTATGTCTGTGGGAAAAATGAAGATATTAGACTATTTTATGATTGCAAATGGTAAAGAATGTGATTAAAGGCTCTTTTCCTATTTCAAAAGTTTTAGTTTTCGAGGGTAATAGCTATGTCTGTGGAAAAAATGAAGATATTAGACTATTTTATGATTGCACATGGTAAAGAATGTGATTAAAGGCTCTTTTCCTATTTCAAAAGTTTTAGTTTTCGGGGGTATGAGCTACGTATGTTGAAAAAATGAAGATATTAGACTATTTTATGATTGCACATGGTAAAGAATGTGATTAAAGGCTCTTTTCCTATGTCAAAAGTTTTAGTTTTCGAGGGTAATAGCTTTGTCTGTGGAAAAATGAAGATATTAGACTATTTTATGATTGCAAATGGTAAAGAATGTGATTAAAGGCTCTTTTCCTATGTCAAAAGTTTTAGTTTTCGAGGGTAATAGCCTATGTTGTGGAAAAAATGAAGATATTAGACTATTTTATGATTGCAAATGGTAAAGAATGTGATTAAAGGCTCTTTTCCTATGTCAAAAGTTTTAGTTTTCGAGGGTAATACCTTGTTGAAAAAATGAAGATATTAGACTATTTTATGATTGCAAATGGTAAAGAATGTGATTAAAGGCTCTTTTCCTATGTCAAAAGTTTTAGTTTTCGAGGGTAATAGCCTTGTTGTGGAAAAAATGAAAATATTAGACTATTTTATGATTGCAAATGGTAAAGAATGTGATTAAAGGCTCTTTTCCTATTTCAAAAGTTTTAGTTTTCGAGGGTAATAGCTACGTATGTTGAAAAAAATGAAGATATTATACTATTTTATGATTGCACATGGTAAAGAATGTGATTAAAGGCTCTTTTCCTATTTAAAAGTTTTAGTTTTCGAGGGTAATAGCTACGTATGTTGAAAAAATGAAGATATTAGACTATTTTATGATTGCACATGGTAAAGAATGTGATTAAAGGCTCTTTTCCTATTTCAAAAGTTTTAGTTTTCGAGGGTAATAGCTATGTCTGTGGAAAAAATGAAGATATTAGACTATTTTATGATTGCACATGGTAAAGAATGTGATTAAAGGCTCTTTTCCTATTTCAAAAGTTTTAGTTTTCGAGGGTAATAGCTATGTATGTTGAAAAAATGAAGATATTAGACTATTTTATGATTGCACATGGTAAAGAATGTGATTAAAGGCTCTTTTCCTATTTCAAAAGTTTTAGTTTTCGAGGGTAATAGCTACGTATGTTGAAAAAATGAAGATATTAGACAATTTTATGATTGCACATGGTAAAGAATGTGATTAAAGGCTCTTTTCCCATGTCAAAAGCTTTAGTTTTCGAGGGTAATATCTACGTAAAAAAAAAGTTTTAGATTTCGAGGGTAATAGCTATGTCTGTGGAAAAAATGAAGATATTAGACTATTTTATGATTGCACATGGTAAAGAATGTGATTAAAGGCTCTTTTCCTATGTCAAAAGTTTTAGTTTTCGAGGGTAAGAGCTTTGTCTGTGGAAAAAATGAAGATATTAGACAATTTTATGATTGCACATGGTAAAGAATGTGATTAAAGGCTCTTTTCCTATTTCAAAAGTTTTAGTTTTCGAGGGTAATAGCTACGTATGTTGAAAAAATGAAGATATTAGACTATTTTATGATTGCACATGGTAAAGAATGTGATTAAAGGCTCTTTTCCTATTTCAAAAGTTTTAGTTTTCGAGGGTAATAGCTACGTATGTTGAAAAAATGAAGATATTAGACAATTTTATGATTGCACATGGTAAAGAATGTGATTAAAGGCTCTTTTCCTATGTCAAAAGTTTTAGTTTTCGAGGGTAATAGCTACGTATGTTGAAAAAATGAAGATATTAGACTATTTTATGATTGCAAATGGTAAAGAATGTGATTAAAGGCTCTTTTCCTATTTCAAAAGTTTTAGTTTTCGAGGGTAATAGCTACGTATGTTGAAAAAATGAAGATATTAGACTATTTTATGATTGCAAATGGTAAAGAATGTGATTAAAGGCTCTTTTCCTATGTCAAAAGTTTTAGTTTTCGAGGGTAATAGCTACGTATGTTGAAAAAATGAAGATATTAGACTATTTTATGATTGCAAATGGTAAAGAATGTGATTAAAGGCTCTTTTCCTATGTCAAAAGTTTTAGTTTTCGAGGGTAATAGCTACGTATGTTGAAAAAATGAAGATATTAGACTATTTTATGATTGCACATGGTAAAGAATGTGATTAAAGGCTCTTTTCCTATTTCAAAAGTTTTAGTTTTCGAGGGTAATAGCTACGTATGTTGAAAAAATGAAGATATTAGACTATTTTATGATTGCAAATGGTAAAGAATGTGATTAAAGGCTCTTTTCCTATTTCAAAAGTTTTAGTTTTCGAGGGTAATAGCTACGTATGTTGAAAAAATGAAGATATTAGACTATTTTATGATTGCAAATGGTAAGAATGTGATTAAAGGCTCTTTTCCTATGTCAAAAGTTTTAGTTTTCGAGGGTAATAGCTACGTATGTTGAAAAAATGAAGATATTAGACTATTTTATGATTGCAAATGGTAAAGAATGTGATTAAAGGCTCTTTTCCTATTTCAAAAGTTTTAGTTTTCGAGGGTAATAGCTACGTATGTTGAAAAAATGAAGATATTAGACTATTTTATGATTGCAAATGGTAAAGAATGTGATTAAAGGCTCTTTTTCTATGTCAAAAGTTTTAGTTTTCGAGGGTAATAGCTACGTATGTTGAAAAAATGAAGATATTAGACTATTTTATGATTGCAAATGGTAAAGAATGTGATTAAAGGCTCTTTTCCTATTTCAAAAGTTTTAGTTTTCGAGGGTAATAGCTACGTATGTTGAAAAAATGAAGATATTAGACTATTTTATGATTGCAAATGGTAAAGAATGTGATTAAAGGCTCTTTTCCTATGTCAAAAGTTTTAGTTTTCGAGGGTAATAGCTACGTATGTTGAAAAAATGAAGATATTAGACTATTTTATGATTGCACATGGTAAAGAATGTGATTAAAGGCTCTTTTCCTATTTCAAAAGTTTAGTTTTCGAGGGTAATAGCTACGTATGTTGAAAAAATGAAGATATTAGACTATTTTATGATTGCAAATGGTAAAGAATGTGATTAAAGGCTCTTTTCCTATGTCAAAAGTTTTAGTTTTCGAGGGTAATAGCTACGTATGTTGAAAAATGAAGATATTAGACTATTTTATGATTGCAAATGGTAAAGAATGTGATTAAAGGCTCTTTTCCTATGTCAAAAGTTTTAGTTTTCGAGGGTAATAGCTACGTATGTTGAAAAAATGAAGATATTAGACTATTTTATGATTGCACATGGTAAAGAATGTGATTAAAGGCTCTTTTCCTATGTCAAAAGTTTTAGTTTTCGAGGGTAATAGCTACGTCTGTTGAAAAAATGAAGATATTAGACTATTTTATGATTGCACATGGTAAAGAATGTGATTAAAGGCTCTTTTCCTATTTCAAAAGTTTTAGTTTTCGAGGGTAATAGCTACGTATGTTGAAAAAATGAAGATATTAGACTATTTTATGATTGCAAATGGTAAAGAATGTGATTAAAGGCTCTTTTCCTATTTCAAAAGTTTTAGTTTTCGAGGGTAATAGCTACGTATGTTGAAAAAATGAAGATATTAGACTATTTTATGATTGCAAATGGTAAAGAATGTGATTAAAGGCTCTTTTCCTATTCAAAAGTTTTAGTTTTCGAGGGTAATAGCTACGTATGTTGAAAAAATGAAGATATTAGACTATTTTATGATTGCAAATGGTAAAGAATGTGATTAAAGGCTCTTTTCCTATTTCAAAAGTTTTAGTTTTCGAGGGTAATAGCTACGTATGTTGAAAAAATGAAGATATTAGACTATTTTATGATTGCAAATGGTAAAGAATGTGATTAAAGGCTCTTTTCCTATGTCAAAAGTTTTAGTTTTCGAGGGTAATAGCTACGTATGTTGAAAAAATGAAGATATTAGACTATTTTATGATTGCAAATGGTAAAGAATGTGATTAAAGGCTCTTTTCCTATGTCAAAAGTTTTAGTTTTCGAGGGTAATAGCTACGTATGTTGAAAAAATGAAGATATTAGACTATTTTATGATTGCACATGGTAAAGAATGTGATTAAAGGCTCTTTTCCTATTTCAAAAGTTTTAGTTTTCGAGGGTAATAGCTACGTATGTTGAAAAAATGAAGATATTAGACTATTTTATGATTGCAAATGGTAAAGAATGTGATTAAAGGCTCTTTTCCTATGTCAAAAGTTTTAGTTTTCGAGGGTAATAGCTACGTATGTTGAAAAAATGAAGATATTAGACTATTTTATGATTGCACATGGTAAAGAATGTGATTAAAGGCTCTTTTCCTATTTCAAAAGTTTTAGTTTTCGAGGTAATAGCTACGTATGTTGAAAAAATGAAGATATTAGACTATTTTATGATTGCAAATGGTAAAGAATGTGATTAAAGGCTCTTTTCCTATTTCAAAAGTTTTAGTTTTCGAGGGTAATAGCTACGTATGTGAAAAAATGAAGATATTAGACTATTTTATGATTGCAAATGGTAAAGAATGTGATTAAAGGCTCTTTTCCTATGTCAAAAGTTTTAGTTTTCGAGGGTAATAGCTACGTATGTTGAAAAAATGAAGATATTAGACTATTTTATGATTGCAAATGGTAAAGAATGTGATTAAAGGCTCTTTTCCTATGTCAAAAGTTTTAGTTTTCGAGGGTAATAGCTACGTATGTTGAAAAAATGAAGATATTAGACTATTTTATGATTGCAAATGGTAAAGAATGTGATTAAAGGCTCTTTTCCTATGTCAAAAGTTTTAGTTTTCGAGGGTAATAGCTACGTATGTTGAAAAAATGAAGATATTAGACTATTTTATGATTGCAAATGGTAAAGAATGTGATTAAAGGCTCTTTTCCTATTTCAAAAGTTTTAGTTTTCGAGGGTAATAGCTACGTATGTTGAAAAAATGAAGATATTAGACTATTTTATGATTGCAAATGGTAAAGAATGTGATTAAAGGCTCTTTTCCTATTTCAAAAGTTTTAGTTTTCGAGGGTAATAGCTACGTATGTTGAAAAAATGAAGATATTAGACTATTTTATGATTGCACATGGTAAAGAATGTGATTAAAGGCTCTTTTCCTATTTCAAAAGTTTTAGTTTTCGAGGGTAATAGCTAAGTATGTTGAAAAAATGAAGATATTAGACTATTTTATGATTGCACATGGTAAAGAATGTGATTAAAGGCTCTTTTCCTATGTCAAAAGTTTTAGTTTTCGAGGGTAATAGCTACGTATGTTGAAAAAATGAAGATATTAGACTATTTTATGATTGCAAATGGTAAAGAATGTGATTAAAGGCTCTTTTCCTATGTCAAAAGTTTTAGTTTTCGAGGGTAATAGCTACGTATGTTGAAAAAATGAAGATATTAGACTATTTTATGATTGCAAATGGTAAAGAATGTGATTAAAGGCTCTTTTCCTATGTCAAAAGTTTTAGTTTTCGAGGGTAATAGCTACGTATGTTGAAAAAAATGAAGATATTAGACTATTTTATGATTGCAAATGGTAAAGAATGTGATTAAAGGCTCTTTTCCTATGTCAAAAGTTTTAGTTTTCGAGGGTAATAGCTACGTTGTCTGAAAAAATGAAGATATTAGACTATTTTATGATTGCAAATGGTAAAGAATGTGATTAAAGGCTCTTTTCCTATGTCAAAAGTTTTAGTTTCGAGGGTAATACCTTTGTTGTAAAAAATGAAGATATTAGACTATTTTATGATTGCAAATGGTAAAGAATGTGATTAAAGGCTCTTTTCCTATTTCAAAAGTTTTAGTTTTCGAGGGTAAGAGCTATTGTCTGTGGAAAAAATGAAGATATTAGACAATTTTATGATTGCACATGGTAAAGAATGTGATTAAAGGCTCTTTTCCTATTTCAAAAGTTTTAGTTTTCGAGGGTAATAGCTACGTATGTTAAAAAAATGAAGATATTAGACTATTTTATGATTGCAAATGGTAAAGAATGTGATTAAAGGCTCTTTTCCTATTTAAAAGTTTTAGTTTTCGAGGGTAATAGCTACGTATGTTGAAAAAATGAAGATATTAGACTATTAAATGATTGCACATGGTAAAGAATGTGATTAAAGGCTCTTTTCCTATTTCAAAAGTTTTAGTTTTCGAGGGTAATAGCTACGTATGTTGAAAAAATGAAGATATTAGACTATTTTATGATTGCAATGGTAAAGAATGTGATTAAAGGCTCTTTTCCTATTTCAAAAGTTTTAGTTTTCCAGGGTAATAGCTATGTCTGTGGAAAAAATGAAGATATTAGACTATTTTATGATTGCAAATGGTAAAGAATGTGATTAAAGGCTCTTTTCCTATTTCAAATAGTTTTAGTTTTCGAGGGTAATAGCTACGTATTTGAAAAAATGAAGATATTAGACAATTTTATGATTGCACATGGTAAAGAATGTGATTAAAGGCTCTTTTCCCATGTCAAAAGCTTTAGTTTTCGAGGGTAATATCTACGTAAAAAAAAAAGTTTTAGATTTCGAGGGTAATAGCTACGTATGTTGAAAAAATGAAGATATTAGACCATTTTATGATTCCAAATGGTAAAGAATGTGATTAAAGGCTCTTTTCCTATTTCAAAAGTTTTAGTTTTCGAGGGTAATAGCTACGTATGTTGAAAAAATGAAGATATTAGACTATTTTATGATTGCCAAATGGTAAAGAATGTGATTAAAGGCTCTTTTCCTATTTCAAAAGTTTTAGTTTTCGAGGGTAATAGCTACGTATGTGAAAAATGAAGATATTAGACTATTTTATGATTGCAAATGGTAAAGAATGTGATTAAAGGCTCTTTTCCTATTTCAAAAGTTTTAGTTTTTGAGGGTAATAGCTATGTCTGTGGAAAAAATGAAGATATTAGACTATTTTATGATTGCAAATGGTAAAGAATGTGATTAAAGGCTCTTTTCCTATTTCAAAAGTTTTAGTTTTCGAGGGTAATAGCTACGTATGTTGAAAAAATGAAGATATTAGACTATTTTATGATTGCAAATGGTAAAGAATGTGATTAAAGGCTCTTTTCCTATGTCAAAAGTTTTAGTTTTCGAGGGTAATAGCTACGTATGTTGAAAAAATGAAGATATTAGACTATTTTATGATTGCAAATGGTAAAGAATGTGATTAAAGGCTCTTTTCCTATGTCAAAAGTTTTAGTTTTCGAGGGTAATAGCTACGTATGTTGTAAAAATGAAGATATTAGACTATTTTATGATTGCAAATGGTAAAGAATGTGATTAAAGGCTCTTTTCCTATTTCAAAAGTTTTAGTTTTCTAGGGTAATTGCTACGTATGTTGAAAAAATGAAGATATTAGACAATTTTATGATTGCACATGGTAAAGAATGTGATTAAAGGCTCTTTTCCTATTTCAAAAGTTTTAGTTTTTCGAGGGTAATAGCTTTGTCTGTGGAAAAAATGAAGATATTAGACTATTTTATGATTGCAAATGGTAAAGAATGTGATTAAAGGCTCTTTTCCTATTTCAAAAGTTTTAGTTTTCGAGGGTAATAGCTACGTATGTTGAAAAAATGAAGATATTAGACTATTTTATGATTGCAAATGTAAAGAATGTGATTAAAGGCTTTTTTCCTATTTCAAAAGTTTTAGTTTTCTAGGGTAATTGCTACGTATGTTGAAAAAATGAAGATATTAGACAATTTTATGATTGCACATGGTAAAGAATGTGATTAAAGGCTCTTTTCCTATTTCAAAAGTTTTAGTTTTCGAGAGTAATAGCTTTGTCTGTGGAAAAAATGAAGATATTAGACTATTTTATGATTGCAAATGGTAATCTCTTTTCCAATTTCAAAAGTTTTAGTTT
>NW_027063042.1:0-51752 GCF_032884065.1 Artemia franciscana
ATAATTTACTCAAACTTAATCTATGAGAATACACAAAAATACATATAACAGACCATGTCTTTGGCTCTTTTTAAACCACGGTGGTATTTAGTGACTGAAGCGAGCCAGAAAGTTGAATTTAGAGGGTTCAAACGACAGCAATGACTTTATGAATGTCATGTGACATTCATCGGGTTTTTGACTTGAGCTAAAGTTTCTTTTGGAGGATACCCGAGTACTCTTTGCAGCTTCAAAAATATTTTTAAAATATAAAAAAAATTTAGAACATATATCTTGGTAATTTGGATTTATTATATAACTTATGAAATAATATCTAACATACCATTTGTCGAATTACAACTGTCTGTGGAATTTCTTAATTTATTGCTCTCATGCTTTTATAATTTAGTCCTTCTTCTTTTTTCTAGGGAAAAAAATATTCCCGGGTTCTTTTAGTATTCGTAAGAGGAGTTCTTCAACCTGTAGAAGAGGAGGAGCTACCTCCAAAAATCGAAAACGTAAACAATTTCCTTTTATTTTTTGTTGTTTTGTATGTAATCTATCGACTATCATTGTCTTTTGCTTAATTTAAGTCCGAAAGCTTTTAATGCTGCTCTCGAAAATTTGTTTTAACCCATTTCTTGAAATTGGCAATTCAATAAAAGCAAAGAGTGGTAGTTGCCTATGGTAGAACATCTTTTTATTATTTCCCGTTCATCGCACTTTATAAATATGAGGGTCAAAAATTATAATTCAAACCAATATAATTGTGTTTTGCTAGCTTTATTCTTTATTTGATCATGCCCAATAAGATTGGTACTTATCCAGGGACCATGATAACTTATCCTTGGCATTACACAAATGCTTTTGACGTCAGAGATTGGGAGAATGACTTTCTTGAAATTTACTTGAAATTGCCTTCATTAGCCCTTGAAAAGTTATACCGGCTAATTCTGCAAAGTACATGGTAAGTGAGGATAAGTGACACTATATATCACCAAAATATTCGACATTTTCTAAAGTGAAACCGGTTTCTGATTGAAGGGAACAAGAAAGGGAAGTACTAATGGAATACAGGAGATGTCAGCAAGGATTGAGTTGACAAGGAAAATTCCAGGAGGGGGGGGGGAAATTGTGATATATTACACAGGACTAACATTCCGTTGAAAATTATTTTGCGGGAATGAATTTTCTATGGAAACGAGGGGGTTTTTCAGTTAATATTTGAGTAAAGATCGGAAAATAAAAAACAAGTTTTTATAGCTGAGCTGCAACATTTAAGCTCGAAAGAGCAGAAATTGTTCAGCATATAAAAAGGATATACCCTCCTTAATACCCTGTTCTTTACGCTGAACTTTCACATTTTTGTTTCAATTCTTTAGCAAATACTCCCGAAATACAAGGGCCATTTAATTGCAATAAGAATTTTTTTTAAAGTATTATCGAAGAGAGTGAAATACTAAGTAGGACGTATCTCCCTCCTCTACCGAATAATTTTCATTCATTTTAAGTTTGAATGCTAATCCTTACATTTGTTTTGTTATCAAGACTCGGTAAAAGATAATTTCTTCTATAATAAACGTTATAAATATAACGATTTGTGTGCTTTTCAAATAAATAATTTAAATATCAGACAAAATTAAAGATAAGAAAAAATTCAGCAACTACTAATAACAACTGCTTTTTGAGCAAGAAGTTCGCAAAATAAGGGACTTAAATCAAAATTTAGTGACATTTCTTCTAAAGAAAAATCCGTAAGGCAAAAGAAAGAATAAAGTCATATTTTGCAAGAAATTTTGTTTTCAAATGCAAAATACTAAAAAACGAAAAGAGAAAATTGTAAAAAGTTCAATTTTCTGACATTTATTAAATGAATTTTATCATTCAAAAGTCTCTTAGCATAGCTACTGACACTTTTGAGATTTAGACATTAATATTTCACGGAATAATAAATTAGTTTATAAAATACGATAAAACGGATGGTTTAAATTTTGAAGTAGATAATTTCCCAATCCCTGAAAGTAATATACATACAAGTATTACATATTCAGCGTTTTACTCCTAATTATTTAGATATACGAGAATTTGCAGATATTACATTGATTTTAAAATTAAATGTCAAATCATAAGAGATTTTTTCCGAAAATAAACTAACTTGGCAATTTAAAAATTTTGTTTCCTATGTGAGGATCTTTCCAGTAAAAATAATAATAGTTATCAAAAACGTTGAATTTATTTATTTCTTCTGGTACGTGTCTGTTTTCATATTTTATTAGATTAAGGATATAGTCAGTCAGGATGTGTGTCTGTTGATGGAGAGTAAATTTAAGTAATTTTTTGGAAAGTTTTCCACTGGTAGAAACTTGGAATTTTTGGCGGTTCTTGGTTATGCAAATAAGAATAATATTGTTCACGGTGAAAAGTTTTCAGATTTTTTTTCAGATTTATTTAGTCGTTGAAGAGTGCTTGTTATGGATGGTATGATAAAAACTGGTGTGGATAATTTTTTTTTAATTCTTGAGTAAGATTAAACTAGGTAATGCCATCACTTATGGCAAATGCACCACTTGCCAGGGTAAGGAATTTGAAGCGTCGAAGCCCATATTAAGAGGTGTATGCCTCTAATGAACCCTGATGTGGGGGGGCGACTAGATAAGAATTCATTAAACTTGAGGTGCTTAGGCTTGTAGTCTTATAACGACTCTCATTTATTGGTGCCAAATTGGGATGAATTATGACATCTCTTTTTGGATGATGATTTGGTTACACTGTTTTGTCCTATTGGATTAGGTAGATGATTGAAGTCAAGACCTTGTTCAAGTGCTAGTTTATTTCAATAGCTTAAGTACGATAACAGTTTTTTGCCCTTTTTATCTTTTTTACCATTAATTACCTTTAATTGATTATATATATATATATATATATATATATATATATATATATATATATATATATATATATATATATATATATATGTAAATATGTATATATATATATATATATATATATATATATATATATATATATATATATATATATATATATGTATATATATATATATGTACACTGTGTATACATACTGAGTGAACGTTTTCACTTATCACCTTCACTTCTTTCAGTCTCTACTGAGCGCTCAGAAATATTTTGTTTTACTTTTATTCGTTTTAAAGGGGATCTAGCTCATCTTCATTGCCTGTCGAAACATCTAATCAGTATGCGTCCTACTCTAGGGATGAATAAAATAAAAAACAAATACAAAAATTAACAAAACAGGAAGAAATGATTTTTTCTTAGTAATGTGGGAAAATTTATTAGAAATAAAAAAAAACGAATAAATAAAAAAACCTGTTTTTTGCGCCCCTCTTCCGATTATGGTCATCTGGCACTACCTTTAGACAGTGGATTGTGTTATGAGGGATACAATAAATTCGAGCTTAGGTCATCTACAGTCACATATTCAAAAGACTTTCTTCCCTATTTCTGGCAACTGACCCAACAGACTCCTGGAAAAAAATTGACTCTTCAAATGAAAGATTCTTTAATAGGTTCTGATCTTGAAAGAATCGCATTTTAATGCTGGTTTTAAATATATAAGTTTCATCAAGTTTAGTCTTACCCATCAAAAGTTACGAGCCTGAGAAAATTTGCGTTATTTTAGAAAATAGGGGGAAACGCCCCCTAAAAGTCATAGAATCTTAACGAAAATCACACCATCACATTCAGCGTATCAGAGAACCATACTGTAGAAGTTTCGAGCTCCTATCTACAAAAATGTGGAATTTTGCATTTTTTGCCACAAGGCAGATCACGGATGCGTGTTTATTTGTTTTTTTGTTTTTTTTTGTTTTTTTCCCCAGGGGTGATCGTATCGACCCAGTTGTCCTAGAATGTTGCAAGAGGGCTCATTCTAACAGATATGAAAAGTTCTAGTGCTCTTTTTAAGTGACCAAAAAAATTGGAGGGCACCTAGGCCCCCTCCCACGCTAATTATTTTCCCAAAGTCAACGGATCAAAATTCTGAGATAGCCATTTTATTCAGGGTAGTCGAAAAACCTTATAACTATGTCTTTGGGGATGACTTACTCCCCCACAGTCCCCGTGGGAGGGGCAACAAGTTACAAACTTTGACCTGTGCTTACATATAGTAATGGTTATTGGGAAGTATACAGGCGTTTTCAGGAGGATTTTCTTGGTTTGGGGGAGGGGTTGAGAAGAGGGGGATATGCTGAGGGAACTTTCCTTCGAGAATTTGTAATGGGAAAAGAATATTTCCATGAAGGGAGAGCAGGATTTACTGGCATTATTTAAAAAAAAAACAATTAAAAAATAAAAGGGAAAAAGCTTTTTCAGCTGGAAGTAAGGAACAGCAATAAAACTTAAAACAAACAGAAATTATTACCCATATGGGGGGCTCACCTCCTTCTAATACCTCGCTCTTTACGCTAAAGTATTTTCAGTAATTTCAACTACTTATTCTACGGCTTTTGTGATTCAGGGGGTCATTCTTAATGAATTGGGATAAAATTTAAGCTTTAGTGTAAAGAACGAGGTACTGACAATGGGGTGAATCCCCTCATATATATAATAAAAACATGAGAATACAAAAGTTCTTTACGTAAGCTAATTTATAAGTTACGTAAATCTTTTACCAATAAAAAGATTCGTAAAAAATTGAAAGTTTTAGTTGCCTTTTTAATTAACCAAAAAATCGGGGGGCAACTAGGCTTCGTCCCCCGCTCTTTTTTTCTCGAAATCATTCGATCAAAATTATGAGAAAGCCATTGAGCCAAAAAAAAAAAATATGCAAATTTCGTTTTGATTATTCCTCTGCGGAGAGCCAAAATCAAAACATGCATTGATTCAAAAACGTTCAGAAATTAAATAAAAAAAAACAAGTTTTTTTAACTGAAAGTAAGGAGTGACAGTAAAACTTAAAACGAACAGAAATTACTTCGTATATAAAAAGAGGCTGCTTCCTCATCAACACCCCGCTCTTTACGCTAAAGTTTTTTACTGTTTTAAAAAGAAGAATTGAGAGAAAGAGTCAAACTTTAGCGTAAAGAGCGAGGCGTTGATGAGGAAGCAGCCTCTTTTTATATACGAAGTAATTTCTGTTCGTTTTAAGTTTTACTGTCGCTCCTTGCTTTCAGTTAAAAAAACTTGTTTTTTTTATTTAATATATATATATATATATATATATATATATATATATATATATATATATATATATATATATATATATATATATATATATATATATATATATGTACACTGTGTATACATACTGAGTGAACGTTTTCACTTATCACCTTCACTTCTTTCAGTCTCTACTGAGCGCTCAGAAATATTTTGTTTTACTTTTATTCGTTTTAAAGGGGATCTAGCTCATCTTCATTGCCTGTCGAAACATCTAATCAGTATGCGTCCTACTCTAGGGATGAATAAAATAAAAAACAAATAAAAAAATTAACAAAACAGGAAGAAATGATTTTTTCTTAGATATGTGGGAAAATTTATTAGAAATAAAAAAAACGAATAAATAAAAAAACCTGTTTTTTGCGCCCCTCTTCCGATTATGGTCATCTGGCACTACCTTTAGACAGTGGATTGTGTTATGAGGGATACAATAAATTCGAGCTTAGGTCATCTACAGTCACATATTCAAAAGACTTTCTTCCCTGTTTCTGGCAACTGACCCAACAGACTCCTGGAAAAAAAATTGACTCTTCAAATGAAAGATTCTTTAATTGGTTCTGATCTTGCAAAGACATTATTGAGCTACTACTTCATTTATAAGCTTCAAAGCTACCTAAGAATACCTACCTACCTACCGTCCTTAGTACCTCGCTCTTTATGCTAAAATTTGCATTTTTGATCCAATTATTTTAGAACTCCTAATACAACAGAAACGTATAAATAGAAATAATTTTTTTTCAAATTCAAAAAAAAACTTCAGCACAAAAAGTGAGGTTCTAAAGAGGGGGCAACCCCCTCATAGATGAAATAATTTTCTTTGTTTTAAGTGTTAATGTTGCTCCTTTCTTTCAGTTGAAAAAAACGTATTTTTATCTAATTTCTTATAAATATTTTAATTAATGCTGGGAAATTCACCTCCCTCACAAAACTGCTCCATAGTAAGATCCTCCCATGTAAGGAGCCACACAGAAAATCACGCCCCCGAAAATAACCTTAAATTTTCTAATAGCAAAGTTCATAAATTGCAGCCAATCCCCGAAGGCTTTGGAGGGTCAAGTCATCCTAAAATAAAAAAAAGCGATTAGATCATTCGACCATTCTGAAGAAAATGGCTATCTAAAAATTTTAATCGCACAGTTTTGGGTAAAAAAGGGGTGTGGGAGGGGGGCAGCTGTAGGCCAGTATTTTTGGTCACTTAAAAAGGGCACCAAAAGTTTTGGTTTCCGATCAAATGAGCCCTCTCCTGGTCTTTTAGGATCACTGGTTCGATATGATCACTCCTAAGGGGGAAACAAAAAAAGAAACAATAAAACAAACAAATAATCACGCATCCGTATTCTTGCCTCTAGCAAAAAATTCTGGCAGCACACAATTAAAACTAGAGTCACCCTTAAAAATAACTCTGCTATATAGGATGAGTTAAGTTTTAATGATAAGTAACAGTAAGTTAAAATAATCATTTTAAGTCAGATTTCACTGCTACATGTTCTTGAGAAGTAACAGTTTTATGCTGCTATGATGCAAAACAATTTTGAAAGAAAACAAATATAAAGCCACTTTTCGGAGGGGATTTTATGTTTGAGTAACTACACTCCTGAAATCCTATAATTATCAATCTTTATTAAAAGCAGGCTAAGAAAGAGCAGAGTTTGCTATTCCAGTGAAATTTTACAATTAAGGTAGACCAAAATTTTTTCCACTATTCTATTCGTTTCAGTGTTGACCTTGACTTTGCACTTAAGAAATGGGATATAAAGCTTTGTATAAATTACAAAGGATTAACCTAAGCAAATTCACAAAACTACATATGATAGACCATGTATTTGGCCCTTTTTTAGGCCATGACTGGATTTCGTGGCTGAAGTGAGCCAGGAAATTCAATCTAGAGGGTTGAATTTTTATACGACAGCGTTGATTTTGTGGTTGTCAGGTGAAATTCATCAGGCTGTTGATTTGAAATGGGGATTTCATTGGATGACTAGAGTACTCTTTATAGTACTTTAAAATACTCGACTGTCCAAACCATTTTTGAATAACACAAAAAATATTAAAAGGATGTTTCTTATTATTTTGGCTTTTTAGCAAGATTTATAAAACTATAAATTCATATTGTCTTGAATTTATGTTTTATAATTATATCCTTAATGTTTTGTTCTTTGTTTTAGGTGGGAAACAATTCGGCAGAAATTGAAATTTTCGTGAAAGACAATAGCACAAAGGAGCTAACCCCAGATATCACAGCCCTAAATATTAATCATATCATCTGGCCAATAGGAGTGACAGTGGTTTTTATAGGTTTTGCTACTACAGTCTTGTTCTACTTCAGAAGAAAGCGAAAATCGACGGTGGAAGAGAGTGAAATGAATCTACCATACAGCTGCACATATTATAGTATGTATATAGAATTAGGTTTAGTGGTTCTGGGAGGAAATCTTATTGATAGACTCCACTTTCTTTTTTATAGGTAGTTTCTGGGAGAAGTCCCACAGAGAGCCTCTCATGGTCGTTCAGATCTATCCCCTTTTTTGTGAAATAGGTTGTTTATTTTTTGTTGTGACCCCTTTTTTTGTGACATATAAGTTGTTTATTTTAGCTAAATCAAGTTCTCAGGCACTCAATTCAATCAGTGACAGCTTGCGTTGTATTTCTTAGCACTGCTTAGCTTCAATTTTAGATACCGGAAACCAAATTTATATATAAATAAGAAACGCCCTTTTATTTAATCATTTAATTTTCATTTCTAATAATTTGAGATTTAAACAGTCGCTTAAATTAACTCAGGTCTAAATGGACTGAGATGGAGGCTTAGCAGTTTGCCTTAATAACTTCTTTAAACCCGCATGTGATTTATTTATGTCAGGTCCTTCAATAGTTTGAAAAAATTCAAATGAAGCTTGATTAGATAGTATGGACAATCCAAGAGGAAGGACAAGGTTACCTGTAGGCTATTGTTTGTGAATTGACACCGAGTCAAAAAGAAGGCATGAAATTGTCTTAACTTACGAATGGGTTATCGGATCTTAATGACATTTGATATTTAGAAGGACCTCGTGTCTCAGAGCCCTTGTTTTGAATCCCCCAGATCCGGTCACATTGGGGGGAGTTGGAGGGGGAAACCGGAAATCTTGGAAAACGCTTAAAGTGGAGAAATCGAGATGAAACTTGGTGGGACAAACGTTACAAATCCGAACAAGAAGAGACTACAGGAACGCTGTATTTTCAATTTTATCTGGGATTTTAATGGGATAGCCCATTCAAGTCGTAAGGCAAGTTTTTGTCTAGGACGAAAGTAATTAGTAATGTTAAAAAACAGATATTAAATAAAAAATTATTCCTAATGTGTACATCAGGCTCTTGAAGATAAATTTGTATGTCACACCATGAATTAACACAAAGGATGAACAAGAGTCAAATATAGGGCACGATATCTCCAATCAAAGACCCAAAAAGGTATTAGTACATGATTTGCTAAGCTGAAATATCAGTAGTTGCTGGTTCTAATGCCATTGTTAAGACTGTCCGAGAAAATTCTATGGTGAATGCAAGAGATATCTTAGTGGAAATAAAATGTAGATCATCTTCTGTGTTCAAGCTATATAAAGACCTAACAGTTGACTGTACTGAGGAACTAATTATTAGAGATGTTGTCGAAAATTACAGCGACGTTTTGAAGATATAGCTCACAAGGATCTAGACATAAGGAAGCCAAAGCCAAAGGATACCTTATTTCGTGTGGCCCTAACCAACCAAAAATGAGTATAATTTATTGCAAGTTGAACTTTAATTTCAAAAACGAACCAAGGGCATTTTCATCTGAAATGACATGAAAACTATTAGCTTTTCGAATACAATAGCGGGGAAGAATTTTCTCACTTCGTATTTTTTTTTCTTTTTTCTAGTGGTCTCGGGAGCGAACAATTCAAAAAAGATTGGGTGGAAGACAATGCGGCAATGACACACAATCAAGAACAAAGTAAAGGCAAAGAAAGAAAAACTAGCAAGTGTCTCTTCCAAGTCACACAAAGCTCCTTTGTCTGATTTGAATCACTTTGTGAATAATAGTGGTGACGAAGACTCCCTATTTTATGAAACCATCCGAACTAAGACTTTACAGCAAGCAGAAGATGAAGAGACAAAACAGAAGAAACTGCAAATTTTTTTTAGACATTTCAAGGACCCTAGCGAGACCGAGCATTACCGTAAGGTCAACTGAGCAATACAATGGTAACTTTTTTCAAATTATTCAACTTCTAACGTAATATATGGCTGTTCTTGATACCCAATATAGACAATACCTGTTTCCCTATTTACGCACAATTTCTCAGACCGAGTTAATTTACTTGCGTTCAGAAAAAGACAGAGAGAAGATCCTCGGCAAAGCCACATATTCAAAGTTTTATTTTGAGATGGTAGACAAAAAACCACATTTTGATGAGCTTGCATCATAGCTCGCATTATCAGCCCAGAAGGAACACCTAGGAAAAGACAATTGCGAAGCTAATGACAAAACTAAGCGGGGTATGGTGGAAAGCATTATTGTCATGGTTAAATGTCAAGGAAACGAATCCTTCTATATAAACTAACTTTCCAGTATTATGATTAAGTAAGTGCAATGTCTGGTCAAATTGATGAGGCCCAGCTGAAATTATTTGAACTTCTTGATTACTGTGTGCCTTATCTTTCCTGTATGGACCAGAGAATAAACACTGTTATAGAGAAAAGTTCAATTCATGTTTAAATGGACTGCAAGGGCTGGAACCATACAAGCAGTAGTTAGTTTGTTTGAAACAATTGTTTCATCTATCGACGAATTTAAACAGATAAAGAACGCCGATGCAAAGACGAGGGCACAAGCTAGCAGCCTTTTGAAAAGGCTGCGCCGATGCAAGTTAAGGGCAATAAGGTGAAGCTTTTAAGGAATATTTAGGCAGATGTTGAGACAAATAAAAAAAATATGTGAATGTGGACTTCCAAAATGTGACAAAGGAATATTTGACGAACAACTTATATTATTAAGTTAGACCTTTAAGGATAAATTTTATGGGGGAATTTGTACTAGCCAGAAGGCACTATGTGGATAATTTTATTGTTACCACAACAGTTACTGTAACTAATGACACTACGGGTATTAAAGTGAAACTTTTAGGAAACGTTTAGGAGGAGTTTCAATTAAACGAAAAAACTGTACGTATTCAGTTTTCCAAAGAGTATATAAGTAATATCATGGGGAGCACCACTCTATAATTACTAAAATATTATTGAGACTTGTAAAGGAGCTAATTCAATTCAAAATTAAAAGGTATTTTACCCTTTTAAGAGTAAAAAGAGATTGGATGGCAAAGAACCTTTCTCTCAAGCCAATTCATTGGCTTGAGTATTACCTTAGACTTTATCACCTATCTCAAGTTTATGAAAAATATCATGTATAAGATCAGGATACCAACAGAAAAACTTGAAGAAGAGGAGATCAGCAGCATTGATGCAATCGAGATGCTTGAAGCTATGAAGTAATTTTTCAGAAGAAAATTGGAGGAAGAAATCAACCATTTAATTGGCAGTGCAACTGTGTTTGCAGGATCGATGAAAGTTGCTTCAGGGGCAGACTTCATCACACACCATAGTTGGTGACTTAAACCATTTTGCTTTAACAGCAATATAGTCAATATATCATACTCATAGTCACAGTCAATCTGAAGTCAACAGTCAATCTGAAGTCATAGTCAAGTGAATATTAGAGTCCATCTGGGAACTCAATCCATCATTTCTGTAGATAACACTTCAGAATCCTGCGTGACACATAGATTATAATGAGGGTACATAATCTCAGAGCTTACTTTATCAACTTTCAGCCATTTTTCTCCTTACTTCATTCTCCTTTATAAGAAAGTATCTGGGTTGCAGATATTGAGCTAGGAACAATGTTGTTTTCAAAACAAAGAGATAATTTAAGAATCTAATATTCTTTAAGTAGAGCTTGAAGTTCTCTTTCATTTTTTTCACAGCCCCACGTGGCTTAGACACGTTGTAGGTGAAGGAAAATACCGGCAACATCAGCTTAACTCCTCTAATCGTCTTTACAAATTGGCCATGATAACACCTGTTCTAGTTGCTATAATCGAAGGAGTATTTAGTTAGTAATTCAAGTTAATAATTTAAGAACTCAAGTTTGTTAATGATTTGCTGTGAACTGCCATGGTCAATTCTCGTCAAGACTCTCCCCTGTTGTCAGTGAATGAGAAAGATCTTACTGATACCATTGACATAGGCAAGAATATCCAGGGGTGCACCACTTTGAAGAAGTGGCGAATACAAATTTAGCTGTTTTAGTTACACAAAAACACCCTGAGGCATTCTGTTTTAGTTTCTTGTTTATCCCCGTGGATAAGCATAAATGATAAAGGATTAATATGTAATAAATTTGTATTAGCAGCATAATGCGATCTAGGAGCCGTTCAAATAAAGGGATCTCGCCCCTCCCGTGCATTTGAACTTGCAAACGGTTCCACTATCCTTGAGTGTCTATTGCGTGTTATTTAGCCCTGTGCCGAATTTTAGGATCAATGAACTCTTGCGCAACTGATTTCTCTGATTTTGAGCTTTAGTTATGCTATAATTTAGCCCTAAGCTACTTGGATTATCAAAGAACTCTGAACAAACCTGGTAATGGCAATTTCCTCGTGCGTAATCGCTTTCTATGGCTTTGAGTGTTAGTTATATGTACTTTAGTCCTGGTTCCAACTCGAAAACTTCCGCCAGTTCTGGTTCTGTGGGTTCTGTAACCGACTCCAGTTTAGTTTAAGCTTTGAACTTCTTACTTGGCTTCAAATGTCATTATATAACTTATAACAAAAGAAATTCGGTATAAATATTTTCTGAATAAAAATGAAAAATGCTATAAATAAATTCTTACCATTTTTTTAGCCTTGTTCTTCTATTTTTATTCATCTAAATAGACAGTGAGGGAACATAATTGAATATTAAAACAATATTTTATCTAACGGACAACTATTAACAAAGATGATGATTGGTTAACGCTTTGAAGTTATTCAAATTTATTGTTTAGAACTGTTTTTCATATTCTAGGAATATAATATGAAAATCTTATACGTCTGAAGGTCGTGATTTTCTGTTGTTACTGTTAAAGATAAACAGAATTCTGTTTGTTGTGTTAGTTTGTAATAAGCAGTGTCAGAGTCAGTTTATAATGAGTGAAGTGGAGCAGTGTGAGAGTTACTCTTAAATGAATGAATCAGAAAAAACAAAACTTCTTTTCACAGACAGTCAGTAGACTCTCACTATCAAAGGTCATTCTCTAATACACTTGGAGAAGGAGTGAATTCTTGAACAACTCACTTCTTTGGTCTTGAGTGTTAATTGTGCATTGATTTAGCTTTAACGTACTCTTGAGGATCAGTTAATTCTGAACAAAGGTGGCAATGGTGATTCCCTGAGGCACTTGGAGGAGAATCGATCTCTGACATAAACGATCTCTCTGGCCTTGAGCGCTAATTATATTATTGAGCCCAATTACAAACGCTTTAAGCGGGTTCTTGAAGAAATATGATTCACAAACGAATATTTTGATTTTTTAGCTAATTATCCTATGGTTCATCATGACCCAGGAAACTGAAAGTCTGAGACTTGATCTAAGACAAAATTAAGATGAAAAAACCATATTTATTGTAATTACGTGGCATATATATTCTTATAGGAACACGCAAATTGATAAATTAGAGTTTTTCCAGATCGATGATGACGCTTTGTATGTTCTGTTGTTTTTATATGAATATTCTCTATCATTTCTCAAAGAATGTGAATTATTCCTGTATGGGGAACCTCTTTTCTCAAAGAAAGCAAAGAAATTTCTCTAGAGGATATATTCTTTTTTCTTATCTTTCATTTGCTTTTTGTGATCCTTTTCTAGTATACTGTACCTCCCTTTCCAAAGGCTTCATTGTATTTTGAGGTTTCTTGGTCCTGTGAGGCCTTTTATTCCATTTAAAAACTTGCAAGATTTTGATAATATCACGTAAGGTTTTGATAATACTATAGAGGATTCTCATTATACCAGACTAGATTTTCTTGATGTAGTACAAGATGTTTAACATTTGTTTAACAAGCAGTAACAGTAGACAAGATCTTGATAATACCGGACACAATTTTAATAGTACCATTCTAGATTTTGACAATTTCAACCAAATTCGACAGCAGGCGAAAATATTTGGCTAATATCATACAAGATTTTTTAATAGCTTTCAAAATTTGACAATACCATGTTATATTTCATAATACTAGAGAGGATTTTCATTATGTTTGAAGGGGTGTTGATAGTAATAGACAAAATTTGGTAGTACTATATAGTATATAATGAAAAACAAATTGGTTGATGATATAATCATCGATTCCGTACAAAATCTGCCTTCATTCACTCGATTATGTATTTTATGAGGATACTTAGGGCACTCTAAGTCTTATAATTTGAAAGATGATATTCCTACATTTCTTCATCAGTAACCTGTCTGTGATGTCATCCCTCTTCACAAACACAACTTTAATAGCCACAAAATAACACACACTGCAGAAATTTCACTTTGGACAAAGTTAAGACCAAATTCAGTGCTACAACATGAAATTATTGGTCATTCACACCAACTTTGTTTGTTAATTAGATTCACTATTGCATATCATTGGATATTTGAGCATTATACAATTATAATTTACGTTCCAATGGTGAATGTCTACTTCTTTAAATTTTTCATTCATCACCAAGAAAATAAATTCAATGTTAAACCTTAATCCATAATCAACTTTATATATATCGATAAAATCACAGTCAATAATTTCAAACATTAGCCAATAGCGTTTTTACGCAAACTGAAAAAGCTGTCAAAATATTCATTTTACTTCAAGTACCGCTGTAAGGTGTTGGCATTGTAATTGAAACCATATTTATAACTAGCACTCAAGGCCGGAGAAATAATTTGCGCATGAGTTCATTGCTCCTCCGGCTGCCTCAGGATCACCATTACCGGGTTTGTTAAGAGTTCATTCATCTTCGCAAGAGTTGATTGCTCCTCCAAATACCTTAGGGAATGATCTTGGCTAGTGAGGGGCTACTCACTCTCTCCAAAAATGTGTTTTTTATCTTCCCCTTCATCTAATTTAAACTGGCTCAAATACTGTTGTTTATAAACGCACTAACATGCAAAACAATTCTGTTGATCTTTAAGAGCAACAATAAAAAATCACGACCTGCATACGTTTCCAATTTTCATTTCAAAAGGTTCAAAATAACCATACCATTATCATTCTTAATAATATGCCATTGGATAAGAAATTGCTTTGATATTCATTTATGTTTCCTAACTATATATGAAGATGAAAGAAAATACAAGAAGAATTATTGAAAAACAGATAATAAAAATTCATTTATAGAATTTTTTTCGTATTTCAAAATTATCTTAACTGATTTCTTTTGTTATAAGAAGATGGAATATCATTTGAAGGCATGAAAAAGTAAAATGTTTTCCATGCAAAAAGAAAAACAGGTTCTGCCGGCTCCGTTGCGAAACCGACTGAACTGGAACCAGCAAAATTGAAAGTGGCAGAATTAGAACCGACAGAGTCGGAACCAGAGCTAACAGAACTAAACCAGCGAATCATAGCTGAATTTGGCAGAACCTGATCCGGAATGCATATCACTAACACCCAAAGCCAAAGAAATCAATTGTGAAATAGGAAATCGCACTTACCAGATTTTTTCAGAGTTCATTTGCTCTAAAAGTGCCTTAGGGCCTAATCTTTGAGTGACTAACACTCAAGATCAGGGAAATCGGTTGCACAAGAGTTTACTGATCCTCCAAGAGCCTTATGTAGTAATAGCAATTTTAATAAAAAAAAAGAAAAAATTAATTGGTAGCACACCAAAAGCGTCGCTAAATGATTGCACAACTGACAATCAAAACCAGTGAAATCGATTGCAAGTTCAAAAACAACCCATGCATTGAATTCAAAAGTTCAAAAATAGCTCGTAGGGATAAGAAATTCAAAAGTAGCTGGGAGGGAGGGGAATTTTTTAAATGAAAGATGATACATATCATACAGTCACCAACAATTCACTAGCTAAGGTAATAAATGTGTTTTGATAAAACAGAACAGTGGGAAAAACTATTTCCTTCACCAAGCATACGACAAAAAATACTAAGATTATTAACCTGTTCCATTGATTCATCAAAATCCGTATTGATAGTCCTTTTACTGAGCATAATTGTTTTATTACCAATCACTGCTTAAGTGATAATATTAAAATGATCTATTTTCCACCCTTCATATCCTCAGTCAAGACCGGAAAAAGCTGTTACAAAATAGCGCAAGAGACAGCTCAAAGACTTCAATAGCTATGCAACTACTTTTTTTGCTATGGCTAGGGGGGAAGAGCCGTCAAACTTGTAGAATTCACTATGGGGAGGAGTCATATGGGGAGTAGCTTTAGAACTTTCCAATCCCTATATAGAAAATAATCATTTATTGCCAGAAGAAAAATAAAAAATGTGTGTTTATTTGTTTATTTGTTTTTGATTTTTTCGGGGTTGATCGCATTAACCAGTCATCTTAGAAGATAGGGAGAGGGTTTGTTTGATTGCAAATCAAATTTTTTGTTCCGTTCTTAGGAAGACAAAAGATTGGAGGTAAGAGGATATTTAGCCCCCTTATATGCCCCTGGTCTCCCAAAGTAGTGCGATCAGAACTTTCTGGGGCAGATTTTCTGCTTTTTGGAATTTGCTATATTTAAAATATTTCACTCGGAGGGAAGTTTCCTGGGAACTTTCAGTCTAATTACAGGAGGGTTCAAATGCAACAGAGTAAGGCAATTAGAATTCTAGGTAATTATGATCGTGGAAGCGCTAGCACTGTGTCTATATATAAGAAGTTTGATATTTTGGATGTTGGAAAAATCAGAGACATGCAGATTGGTATTTTAGTATATCAGTGTCTACATAATTTAGGGCTTGATGTTTTTAATGATTTTTTTAGCTTGGGTTCTTCCTATCATGATTATGACACGCGAAATTTAAATAATCTTGTTCATGAGTTTCGGAATACTTCCCGGTCGGTTCATGTAATCAGATACATGGGGACCGTCCGTCTGGAATCCATTCCCACAGCAAGTTAAGGAATCAGAAAGTCTGCCTCAGCTGAAACGACGCCTCAAGGCCCATCTTCTGAACAATTAGTAATGTTGAGTATTTTAGATTGAGAGAGGGGTATCTCCTCCCATTTTGTTAAACTGACCATTAGTTTTTGTTTTGTTTTCTTTTTTTGTGTTTTTTTTTCTTTTTTTGTAGTTTATTTATCTTATTTATTTTTCTTTTTGATGTAAGTGAAATATGTTAAAGAAATGGATCGTATTTGATGTCAGCTATGCTTACAGGCCATTGCGGCCTATTTTTTTTAGCTGATGAATGAAAGTTTATTGTATTGTTTTTTGAATAAAATTACCTACCTACCTACCTAACATGCGGAGATGTACCCGAGTAAACTTTCCGCTGTATTGATAATGTTTACAGATGTTTCCCATGGAGCTGAGGGAAATTTCTGTGGGAGTACCTTTCCACTGGATGTGGGAGAGGGGGGAGGGTCAATAAAAAAATCAAGTAGGGTGAATTTCTGAAATGATTTGTAAAACGTCAAGACAGTGTTTTTCAAATAAAAATTTACTAAGGAGAATTTTCCAGGGAAAGGGGCTGTAATTTACAGAATTTCCCAATTGTTGCCATGTAGTATTTGTTATTGGCTCTGCAGTAAAAAATTTGTCCTTGGGTATTTTCAGAGTGGATAGAATTGTCCAGGGGAAAGTTACCAGGGGGAGTAGAATTTCTGGGCTAAATTTGAAAGACCACCAGAAATTGATTTTTTAAACTTTTTTCAACTGACAGTAAGGAGCAACATTGAAAATTAAATCAAAATTAATTATTCCTCTTATGATGGGAGTTGCCCCTCGGCAATACCTTGCTCTTTACAATATAGTTTGGCTTTTTGTCCCAAAATAAAAAAAAATGACACAAGGACATTGGAATACGAAGCTTTTTTTAAAGTTATATAATAACTTAGTGCGAAGAATGGGGTATTGGGGAGAAAACCTACCTCATATACGAAGGAGTTTCTGTTCGGATTATGTTTTAGCAACGCATTTTACTTTCGGTTGAATAAACCTGTTTTTTATTATCATTTTTTACAAAAATCCTTAGTTTGGCTTACTATTAATATTTTTGAGGTAATTTTTCTACAATAGTTAATAACATATGCGCTTTTCAGAGCCTAGACGAAAATAGCATTGTTTAATTTGATTTTACACATTCTCAAGTTTTCCTGAAAAATAAAGTTCAATACCGATCCCAATACTTTTGTATCTATACCGTCTTGACAGCCAGGATCCACCTTAACTCTTTTGATTAATTTCAATAGTAAGAACAGAAGTCGTAGTAGTGGTAGCTCCAAAAGTTTCAACTTAATACCGTAATCTCTCTTGATATATTTCTGAGACTTCTTATTTGCAACCGTTATTCACATAGTGCTTTTTAGTTTAGTTTTAGAGAATCGTAAACTTTCCGCAAGGATTTTGTTAAGGGTAACATTTTCGTAATGAAAGATTCTTTTTCTGTTTTGTGATTTTATTATAAAAGTTTTTTTCTTCCTATAGGAGAAGACAGTCCCAGACCTGAAGAGGAAGAGGTTCAGGAAGAGGTACAGGAAAAGGTTCTATCGATAAGCATGGGTACGTGTCTAGTACGTGGGCTTATGCACTTCTTATTGTACTAGAAAAAAATCTTTAGATAAAATTATTTGGCTAAACAGCTTAGAATATATATCTGTGGAAAGACATATATCAATAATGCATACAATTCAATATTGTTGTATTTATTAGATTATCCACAAAAATCTACAAAAAAGCCTTTATCTCTTGCTCCATAATTCGAAGGTCTTATCCAAAGATCTTAAGAACTGTAAGCCACAGATCAGGTTTATTTGTTGCTGTGGCTTTTCTGTGTGGATGGAATAGAAATAATACAGCTAATATACTCTCTATATTAATTTAGTTAATGGCAAACACCCATATAGTGAACCGTATAAACTTTATTGGTAAAACGAATTTCTTTTATTATCATTGCCTTCACTCAAACGTTCTCTAAGTAAACATCTAAATGCGTTAAAAGTATCTTGTTTTTGAATTTATTATTTTCGACTGAGTATGATAGACTGGCAGAGTATGGACGATAAACCCAAATTCCAAGGCATTTGGCCATCAAAATCGATTAGTTTTACAACATCTACTTTATTAGTTCCCGAAATTTATATATATCTATATATATAAAAATAAGTTGTCTGTCTGTGGATCTGTGGATCAGGTGACGTCATGTTTCTGTGTTGACTGACGTCATGTTCTCGACTGACGAAATTACAAAATTACATTGGGACACAAATGACGACCAGGACACCGGCACATAGGGAATATAAATGACGACCGGGACACTCAAAGAGAAAGCAACCGGGACACAAGGAATGTTCGATTAGCAATCACCATCAACAAAGCACCGGGACACAAATGACGACCGGGACACAGGGAGTATAAATGACGACCAGGACATAAGTAAAAAAAAGCTAAAAAAAAACTAAAAAAAGGTAAAAACTACAAAAAAACTAAAAAGAAAAAAAACTAAAAACTAATAAAAAAAATTAAAAAAACTAAAAAAGAAAAAAAATAAAAAAAATAAAAAAAATGAAAAATAAAGGAGAAAAACAAAACTAAAAAAAATAAAAATAAAAAAAAATAAAAAGAAAAAAGAAAAAAAAACTAAAAAAACTAAAAAAAAGTAAAAACAAAAAAAAAATAAAAAGAAAAAAAGGGGAAAAATACAAAAATTTATTTCATCATATACCATTTCAAAAACGAATGTATAGCCTATACAAACCGGGACACCGGGATACAAATGACGAACGGGACACAGGGAATATAAATGACGACCGGGACACAGGGACACAACTACAACGGGGACGCCGGGGGGCACAGGGGGATATATAAATGACGACGGGGACACAGGGAATGTTCGATTAGCAATCACCATCAACAAAGCTCAAAGACAATCAT
Organism: Artemia franciscana; assembly: GCF_032884065.1. Classification (NCBI taxonomy): domain Eukaryota; kingdom Metazoa; phylum Arthropoda; class Branchiopoda; order Anostraca; family Artemiidae; genus Artemia; species Artemia franciscana. The sequence goes on from NW_027063042.1 coordinate 19,322, forward strand.
TAGAATCATGAGGTATAACTAAAAAAACTAAAAAAAGGTAAAAAACTAAAACCTAAAAAAAAGACCAATTCAAAAACGAATGTATATACAGACCGGGACACCTGGACACAAATGATGACCGTGACACCGGGGACACAGGGACACAAATACAACGGGGACGCCGGGGGCACAGGGGTATATATAAATGACGACGGCGACACAGGGAATCGTCGATTAGCAATCACCATCAACAAAGCTCAAGAGCAATCATTAGAATCATGAGGTATAGATCTGAATACGGATTGTTTTCCCATGGACCATTATATGTTGCATGTTCAAGAGTCGGTAAACCTGACAATCTATTTATATGCACAGACAATTGGACAGCAAAGAATGTTGTATATTCGCAAGTTTTACGTAGTTAAAAACATATATATATATATATATATATATATATATATATATATATATATATATATATATATATATATATATATATATATATATATATATATATATATATATATATGTATATACAGGTTGGACATAGGGAGACAACTACAATGGCGCGTAACTAATATGGCACGTAACGACTTACGCGCGCGGGGGGGCTTGGAGGGGGCGCGAAGCGCCCCCACCATCTAGGTGTTAGGGTGGCGCGAAGCGCCACCCCAACAGCTAGTATATATATATATATATATATATATATATATATATATATATATATATATATATATATATATATATATATATATATATATATACTAGCTGTTGGGGTGGCGCTTCGCGCCACCCCAACACCTAGTTGTTGGGGCGCTTCGCGCCCCCCCCCAAGCCCCCCCGCGCGCGTAAGTCGTTACGCGCCATATTAGTTACGCGCCATTGTAGTTGCGTCCCTGTGTCCCACCTGTGAATAGAGATAGATATAAATATATGTTTTTAACTACGTAAAACATGCGAATATACAACATTCTTTGCTGTCCCATTGTCTGTGCATATAAATAGATTGTCAGGTTTACTGACTCTTGAACATGCAACATATAATTTTCCATGGGAAAAACAATCCGTATTCAGATCTATACCTCATTATTCTAATGATGTGTCCCTGTGTCCCGGTCGTCATTTATATTCCCTGTGTCCCGGTCGTCATTTGTGTCCCGGTGTCCCGGTCTGTAATTTCTATTCGAACAATCCCTGTGTCCCGGTCGTCATTTATATATCCCGCCTGTGCCCCCGGCGTCCCCGTTGTAGTTGTGTCCCTATGTCCCGGTCGTCATTTATATTCCCTGTGTCCCGGTTGTGATTTGTGTCCGGGTGTCCCAGTCTGTAATTTCTCTTTGAGGTTCCCGCTCGTCACTTATATTCCCTCTGTCTCGGTCGTCATTTGTGTCCCGGTCTGTAATTTCTCTTTGAGTGTTTTTTCTTTTTAGTTTTTTTTTAGTTTTTTACCTTTTTTCTTTTTTCAGTTTTCTTTTTCTTCTTTATTTTTCAGCGTCACTATGAAGTACATATCGACGAACCTTTGTTTTTTTAACTTAAATCTGGTAGGCATTGATGACCTTATCCAAGTCAAAATCCCAAACCCAATCATCATCGCTATCATTTTCAGTTTTGATATGTTTTGACTCTCGCTGTCCAGGTGGATTTTCATCTAACTGCGCGGTTTTGCGTTCTTTAGCCGCAAGCCTGTTTTCTTGCTGTTCTTGTGATTCCTCGGAACGCTTTCTTTTCTTACTTTCTCTATTAGCAGCAAGTTTTTTGGCATAAACTCTTTGAGCAGCTTCCTCGGCTGTTGCCATTGTAGGTTCTTCAGTCATTTTACAATTAAACATTTTTCCGTGAACAAATGTCTTAAATACCGTTAATGACGTCACCGTCAAAGCAAAAATTACGACAACTAATTTCATGACGTCAGCCGACACAGAAACATGACGTCACCTGATCCACAGATCCACAGACAGACAACTTATTTTTATCAATATAGATATATATATATTTATATATATATACTTGATAGAATTATGTCCATTTAAATAAATTTATTCTTCCCATAATTCTTTTTTATAAATTTGTATTTTGGCCAGAATTTTTCTAGGGTCAAAAAGACAGTTACAAGGACTATGAATGAGTTAAGTTGGAGAAGTGACGAATAACGAAAATTTTGTAGGGGGAAGCGAGAGAATTTACCAACTGCCCGGTCATTTTTGGCAACAATTATCAATAATTAGTAAAATGTCTGTGTCGAATACGATACGTAAAATCATACTGTCAAGAGGGGTACACCACTCTTGGTGTCAAAATTTCTCGGTGCCATTTTTGATTTGACAATCCAAATCGAAAATTGTGGCACCATCTGTAAAATAAAGGCAAGAGTTGGAAAAATTGTTCAATTTACTAACAAAGTGCAAGATTTCTGTAGATGACATCTCAGCATTTTTGGCCTTTATTTAACCGAACAAGATATTTTGGTGGCACTGAAAAATTTCGGCACCAAGAGGGGTGTGCCCTCCCATGCATTACAGACCTGGATGTGGTCAAAATACTAAAAGTTGAATAGTTGAGGCCCAGGTTATTTTGTTAAAGTTGAAAAGAATGTTATAAGTACAGAAAGATGTATCAGCGAACCGGGATTAGACTATAGAAAGCTACAATAAAGACAGGGGTGAAGTATAACTCAGAAGCGGTCATGCCAAAAACGAACATTTTCTAGATATATAGGCTTTCTAGAAACACTATTCTGATTGTGATTCTATTCTATTCTGATTTCCCACAGACTGAACATATATCAAACAGTAAGCTCTATGAAAAATTCCACTCGATCATGCTTTCTGGAGCTATAATGAAATAAATGCTTAGATCGCTAAGACACCTTCTGCTGGTGAAGAATGACCGATCGCCAAAGATCATCCCTGTCGGCTAACCTTCTCTGGACAAACGATTCGCAAGTTCTTCCCGAACTTCGTCGGGGATTACTATGCCGTAAGGAAAAACTTAAGAGAAATTGAAATTTCTTGATAAAAATTAAGAGCAAGCTTTAGAAGACGTTGGGAGGGAGGTGGAGCATGCTTACTTGGGTCAGTCTAATTTTGTTTGGTACTTCAGTGAGGTGTTAGCAGCAGTAGCGATTGTAACAATGGCATCTTATTGTTTGGTACAGTTAAGAGAAAATTTATACAACCATTAACATGCAAAAAAGATGAAAGTTACTTAGTTATTGAATAATTTATCAAGACGTATTTATTTAGTTTTTCATTGTAGTGGGTGCTTAACTTCAAAATGAGAAACCTGGGTTAAAAACAGGCAAAAATAATTTAAAAACATCAAGTACCAAAAAGCTTAAAAAGGTGTAGCTTTACTTTTAAGGTGTAGTAGTCTTTGAGAGAAAATGGTTTTCAAATTTAACTAATTAGTTTTTCTTATTTAGTTTAGATAGTAGTGGGTGCTAAACTTCAAAATGCGAAACATAGATTGAAAACAGACAAAAATAATTTAAAAACGCCTGGTATTAAACACCTGAAAAATGATAAGTCTTCCTTTCAAGGAGAAATAGTCCGGCGGAATTAATAAGGCTAATATTTGAATATATATATATATATATATATATATATATATATATATATATATATATATATATATATATATATATGTATATATATATGTATATATATATACATATATATATATATATATATATATATATATATATATATATATATATATATATATGTATATATATATGTATATATATATATATATATATATATATATATATATATATATATATATATATATATATATATATATATATATATATATATATATGGAAAAAAATTGTTGTAGAGTTTAACTTATTAGTTTTGCCTATTTAAGTGCACAGTTCAAAGTCAGAGAACTGACAAAAATGTGGTGCTGCCCTAAGAAATGGGTAACTCTAAGACAACCAGAAAAAAAAATTTGAGAACTGTGTCCTTCAAGAAATGAATACATCTAAGACAGTTCAAACCGCATTTTTCTTTTACTATTTTGATTTGTTTGGCAGTTTAACATAAACAAAGCCAGTCAACATTTTTTTCTTAATTCTCATTAGCATATACTTTTCCACCTTTTTATATTAAAATTAAAATAATTGTAGTTTTTTGTGCTTCTTCATTAAGGTCTATAACAGTTCCATTTTTTGGAAAGGCTTAACCTAAACTGTAATTGTGAAAGCTAAAACTCGACAGCAGTGTTTCGAACCCCCTTGTCGCAAAGACTCTTTCGTGGAGTGATGATCCCAGGAGTAAGTATAGTAAGGAAACTGATGCGGACTTGAGTACCTGTATTAGGCATGAATTGACAAAATCACCAATGCTATTTAGTACTTGGTGCATCTTGGCATTTTATCAAGCTTCGTAATTGTACTTTTTCAGAAACTGAAATTAGACATTTATGGCCATTGAAATTTTACCGATTGCACCAATGACATTAATTTTACCTTATTATTGCACTGAAAAAGCCGAGAAACACCCATTTTTTTTTTCGATATTGGCGTCAGTTTCCTCTTTCGTAAATTAATTTTTGAGTCTTATTGGCTATTTGCACTTCTTTGACAACAAACTAAGTTGTTATAGATTGTTCTCATGTGTTCTTTCTATATTATATATTTTTGATTTTTATAGGAAATTTCATTTTTAGGTAAAAAAAAGTTTCTGGCACCCCTGGCCGAATTTGAAGATGAGGGGGAAGATGGCACTGAAGTATAGCAAATATTTTTTAGACAAGTTTATTACGGTGTTTATCCAGTGTCCGTGAGTGTTAGTTTTTCTATGTGATGAAAACCCCAGAACAGAGACTTTCTCTAAGATTTTATCAAATGAAACCTCTTATTTTTGGCTCTTTCCATTCAATTGATTTTGTGAATAGTTTATACTTATATGTCTTGATTTATGTGTTATCTTGATACATATATTTTTTTTGAAGTTATACTTTTTTTGGCACAACTTCTGGATGTCAAATTCAGCTAAAGATGTGGGTGGGTATTATAGAGCTAAGAAATATAAGAACTTATTACAATGAAAACAGTAAAACAGCAACCTCTAAGGCGATTTAAAAAAATACTCACAACCAGAAGTCAATTTCGCTTATAATATGCAAAATTGTCTTCTTCTATCATTTCCCTTGAACTTTTTTAAGATTTTTTTTTTTAATTCTTTAATCCTTTGTTTCTGCTCATTTATTCTGTGTTATTTTTTTTTCGTTTTATTGTTTCATTTTTGCATATGGCTTAATAGCCATTCAATTTATTATTATTCCTTTTTAGTAAGAATAGAGATACAAATGGGTGAGTGGGACATTGTAAGGTGAAGAGGCTCTTTCCAGTAACTAGTTTCTTTGTGACTACAAACAAAAAGCCCATTCTTTGATTCATCAAGATGCTGACATCTAACATTCTGTTCATTTTAATGTTGACATTCTGTTCATTTTAAGGTTAATGTGGCTCCTTACTTTCAGTGGAAGAAATCTCTTCTTTTTTTTATTTGATTTCTGATCGTTTTCAAATGATGCTGGAAAATCTGACTCCTCTGCATGGAAAATTCCCTTACCCCATAAATATTCCTCCATGGCAAGATCCTCCAACGTAACACCTCCCCCCCCCAACCACCCTAAGAAAAAACTGAAAAAGTCTGTATACATCCCAATAACCAATACTCTATGTAAACAATGGGCACAGTTCATAACTTGCAGTCGTTCACGGAGACTCTTTGGGGGTTGAGTCATCCTCAAAGACATAGTTATTAGGTTATCCGACTATGTTAAACAAAATGGCTATCTCAAAATCTTGATCGGGTGACTTTGAGCAAAAATTAGTGTGGGAGGGGGGCTAGATACCCTCCAATATTTTTGGTTGCTTAAAAAGGACAACACTTTTATTTTCCGGTCAAATGACCCGTCTCCAGATTTTTTACGATTACTGCTTCGATACAGTCACACCTGAACAAAAAAACAAAAAAACAAAAACAAGAAGTAAACAAGCATCCGTGCTCTTGCTTCTGGCAAAAAAAAACACAAAATTACATTTTTGTATATAGGAGCGTAAAACCTCTACAGTAGGGTTCTCTGGCATGCTGAATTTGATGGAGTGATTTCCATTAAGATCAATTGATGTTTTGGGGTATTTTTTTTTTAATTGGGCAACTTTTTTCATGCTCATAACTTTTGATGGGCATCATTGGTTAATGAATTTTACATATTTTGAATAAGTATCAAAATTTGATTCTTTAAGAGCTTCTACTGTTATCAAGACTCTGTTTCTTAAAGTTTCGGTTACTATTGAGCGGTATAGTTCCTTAGTTATAGTTCGTTACCAAGAACTGTGATTAGAGCTACTGCTGCAACCATGACCAACTGTATAGGTGGTTACAGTATTCAACTATTCTTATAAAAAATCTAAATTCGGTACTAATGTTCTCTCCTGCAAGATAATATAATAAATTTTCTGCAAGATAATTTGGTTTTTAATAGTCGAGTTTTTAGTAAGTTTTTAATTATTAAGGTTGTTTCTTTTTGCAAAATAAAAAAACAAGTTTTTTGAAATGAAAGTAAGGAGCAACATTAAAACTTAAAACAAATAGAAATTACTCTGTATATGAAAGGGGCTTTTCCACTCGACACCCCGCTCCTTGCGCTAAAGTTTGATTCTCTCTAGCAACTCTACTTTTTAGAACAATAAAAAACTTTAGCGTAAAGAGTGGGCGTCGAGGAGGAAAAGCCCCTTTCATATACGGAGTAATTTCTGTTCGTTTTAAGTTTCAATGTCGCTCCTTACTTTCATTTCAAAAAACTTGTTTTTTTTATTTAATTAATTTGTATAGACCAGAGACAAAAGGCCCGTTCTTTGACTCATCAAAATGTTGAGATTTCGCAATTTTAGACATAAAATGATTCTAAGTAAAATCTGGGGATCTTATTTCTTAGGTGGCTTTCATCCGAGTTCTCTCTTCAGTATTCTATTTTGTAATTTGCAGTAGGATCTTAGCATTTTCATGAGGCAAAAAACGTAATCGGAGAAGAAAGAAGCCAGATCTTAACACTTTGATGAGTCAAAGAAAGGGCTTAAAATTGTTGGCAAATGGTATTGTTTGAAAAACAAATTAATGAGCCAAATCGCGAATACTGTGGATTACAGTATACATTTTTGAAAAGAAAGTATTTTGAATCTCCAGTTGAAATTCTTTTAGTCCATAGCACTCAAATTGAGATTTCATATTTTTCCCTTTTAAGTTTATGGTTGATTGAGCTGTACGAAAGCAGTTGTGTGATTTGGCTCATTGTCTCTTGATTATTTAATCCTAGAAATATGTTTGCAGGTTATATTTTTGGTTGCCCCATTTTCAAAGTGCTTAATCATCCTCTGTTGCCTACATATGGTTGTGGAATCAAGTTTTGACAATTCACCTGTATTTAACTTTTGAAGTAAATTGTTGAATTTATTTTTATTTATTTAATTTTCGGATAGGAAAGAGATGTTTGATAGTATTAGTTCAATGTCGAGGATAAATTTTTGATAATTCTAGGTAGCAGTGAATGGGGGCAGGTTCATTTCTCCTCTGTGGCTGGAGTGTAGTTTACTTTATTATATTTTAGCTATATTTATAACGATTTTCCGTTCGAGAGACTCTGTCATTGAATAATGGCATTCAGATCTCGTATGTCAAACATACACCCGACGGGCCACATATTACTTCTCAACAAATATCCTGCCACTGATGTAAATTATAGCCAATAACAAAATTAAAGAATACTGAAGGAGCTTTTAATGTGAAGGAAAACGAAGGAGCATTTCAAGCGGCAACAATTATAGACGAATTATAAAAAAAAAAGGGTAAATGTGCACGTTTAAAAACTGTCACGGCATACATTTTGCAGAGTGCTTTTTCAGTAAAGCAGGTGGAATTGGCCACACAGGAATTAAAAATTTACCAAGACCTTGTGCTTCACTTAGAAGCAACGTGGGAGGAGGATAATACGTAGAATAGAGCCTAGCAATAAAAAGAAATCTTGTATTCATCAGTGTTAGAAGGTGGACGACTGGGCCTTCCTCCAGTTTCCTACTTTGATGCGGTAAGTGATACACATGATACAAGACCCATTACGGTAATTTTTGAAGATTTCATGCGTCCACTAAACCGTAGAACCAAAACATGATCCTTTTATAGCAACATATTTTTCTTAGGCATGATGTGTGCAGTTCTTCAGGCACTAAATAAAGACATGTTAATGCAGTATTTGAACTGGTGTTATGATGTTGTAAGAAAAAGGCGTTTAATAAACAATATAAAATTTCGACACAAGAAACTGGTAAAGTAACTTCTTTACACTCTCGATCATTTGGATCGCAAAGATCACATGAAATAATAACGTTTCCTTGGACTAGTGATAGAATATAGTGTCTCACCATGGATGTTCAACTTAAGATTTGGGATTTGCCAGGGATCGAAAAATAGGCAATTATATTTCTCCAGGATATGTTGCCCATAACAAAAAATTGTGTCAAGTACTCTACTACTTAGTTGAGTATATGTGGCGGGTGGCAGTAAAGGCAGAAAGAGGACCTCCTTTTAACGCGATTCTTAATGACATTTCTGCGTTTTGGGTACATATTTCTAAGTCGCATTTTCAAAATTTTCCTAATAAATAAACAGATTTTCATCATGTTTTGTTTTATTTCATTAGCTTTATCAAAAGTTCACTTTTGAGTGTTTATATAACCGATAAGTACTTAAACAAGGGTGTCAACATAAATAAAAAAAAAGCTAAGCTAATCACGTGTGTGGCACATATGATTAAATTTATTTTTTGGTTCTGCGTTCTCGAGTGCAAAGATTCTTAGACGACTGACTTCATAGTTCGTTGAGCATCTATGATAATGCAACAAGAATCGTTAGAGTCAATAAAAGAACACTGGACGGGCTTAAGAGCACTTTTAACCGAAAAATATATTACATTAGCTATTGGGGTGGCGCTTTGCACCACCGCAACACCTAGTTGGTAGGGGCGTTTCGCGCCCTCCCAAGCCCCCCCACACGCGTAAGTCGTTACGCGCCATTTTAGTTGTGTCCCTGTGTCCCACCTGTGAAAATAGATGGATATATATATATATATATATATATATATATATATATATATATATATATATATATATATATATATATATATATATATATATATATATATATATATATATATATATTTATATATATATATATATATATATATATATATATATATATATATATATATATATATATATATATATATATATATATATATATATATATATATATATATATATATATATATATATATATATATATGTATATATATATATATATATATATATGTTTTAACTACATAAAACTTGCGAATATACAACATTCTTTGCTGTCCCATTGTCTGTCCATATAAATAAATTGTCAGGTTTACCGACTCTTGAACATGCAACATATAACTGTCCATGGGAAAACAATCCGTATTCAGATCTATACCGCATTTTTCTAACGATTGCCCTTGAGCTTTGTTGATAGTGATTGCTAATGGAACATTCCCTGTGTCCCTGTCGGGACGCCGGGGGCCCCCTGTGCCCCCGGCGTCCCCTTTGTAGTTGTGTCCCTGTGTCCTGGTCGTCATTTGTGTCCCGGTATCCCAGTCTATAATTTCTCTTTGACTGTCCCGGTCGTCATTTATATTCCCTCTGTCCCGGTGTTCCGGTTGTCATTCGTGTCCCAGTTTCCCTGTCTGTAATTTCTCTTTGAGTGTCCCGGTCGTCATTTATATTCCCTGTGTCCCGGTCGTCATTTGTGTCCCTGTGTCAGGGTCTGTAGTGCCATCTTATAATAACGTCATTTACAAAGCCTTATATACTTATAATGACCTCACATGCAAACCCACAAACAAACAAACCTGCACATATACAACTTATTTTATATATATAGATATAGTTTCTTTTTTAGTTTTTTTCTTTTTTAGTTTTTTCTTTTCTTGGTTTTTTCCTTTTTTAGTTTTTCTTTTTTGTTAGTTTCTTCTTTTTATTGATTTGTTTTCTTTTTTAGTTTTTCTTTTTTTAGTTTTTTTTCTTTTTAGTTTTTTCTTTTTTAGTTTTTTCTTTTTTTTAGTTTTTTGTTTTTTCTTTTTTAGTTTTTTCTTTTTTTTAGTTTTCTGTTTTTTGTTTTTTACTTTTTTCTGTTTTTTAGTTTTTCCTTTTTCATTTTTTTTCTTTTTAGTTTTTCTTTTTTTTTAGTTTTGTAGCTTTTTTCTTTTTAGTTTTTTACCTTTTTTACTTTATTTTTCTTTTTTAAGTTTTTCACCTTTTGCTTCTTTTTTAGTTTTCATTTTTTTCTTTATTTTTCAGATGTCATATGCAAACCTTCAAACATACAAAAAAACAAACATGCTTTAATTTTTTTCTTTTTTCTTTTTTTTAATTTTCTAGTTTTGTAGTTTTTTTGGTTTTTTTGCTTTTTTATTTTTTTTTCTTTTTATAGTTTTTTTTTCTTTTTAGGTTTTTTATTTTTTAAGATGTCATATGCAAACTCTAAAACATGCAAAAAAACCAACATACTTTAATTATTTTTTCTTTTTTAATCTTTTTCAAAGTTTTTCAATTCGTCAATGTTCATTCTAACATTGAAACTTGGAAAAATCTTTGAGTGTCAAGCATGCTAAAGCTCAACAATTTATAATAAACCTCAGAATTGGGTATTTGTTTTAAGGTTTTCGAATTACATTAATCTATCGTCAAAATATATTGAAATATTTATGAAATTCCCAGTTTTTATATATATAGATGTTTTCTTTTCTTTTTTATTTTTTATTTTTTAATTTTTTTCTTTTTTTAGTTTTTTAGCTTTTTTAGTTTTTTTAGTTTTTTTTTTCTTTTTAGTTTTTTACCTTTTTTTATTTTATTTTTTTTTTTAAAGTTTTTTCTTTTAGGTTTTTTCTTTTTTTATTTTTTTTATTTTTTTTTTGTCTGTCTGTGTGTCTGTCTGTCAGGTGACGTCATGTTTCTGTGTCGACTAACGTCATGAAGTTAGTTGTCGTCATTTTTGCTATGACGGTGACGTCATTAAAGATATTTAAGACATATATCTTCACGTAGAAATCTATTAATGTTTAAGTTTAAAATGACTGATGAACTTACAATGGCAAAAGCCGATGAAGATGCTCAAAGAGTCTATGCCAAAAAACTTGCTGCTGATAGAGAAAGTCAGAAAAGAAAGCGTGCCGAGGAATCAAAAGAACCGGCACGCTTTCTGTTCTTTCTTTCTCTATCAGCCTCAAGCCTGTTTCCTTGCTGTTCTTTTGATTCCTCGGCACGCTTTCTGTTCTTTCTTTCTCTATCAGCCTGATAGAGGTCTTCGTGCCGATATATATATTTTCTCTATCGTGCCGATTTATATATATATTTATATATATTTTTTTAGTTTTTTTTTTAGTTTCTTCTTTTTATTGATTTGTTTTCTTCAATTTGTCAATGTTCATTCAAACATTGACACTTGGAAAAATCTTTACGTGCCAAGCATGCTAAAGCTCCAACAATTTATATTAAACCTTAAAATTTTGGGTATCTGTTTTAAGGTTTTCGAATTACTTTAATCTAATGTCAAAATATATTGAAATATTTGTGCAATTCCCAGTTTTTTTTTTAGTTTTTTCTTTTTTTAGTTTCTTAGCTGTTTTTAGTTTTCTTTTTCTTTTTAGTTTTTTATCTTTTTTATTTTTTTACGTTTTTTTTTAGGTTTTTTCTTTTTTTAATTTTTTTAATTTTTAATTTTTTTTTTAGTTTTTTTTTTAGTTTTTTACCATTTTTCTTTTTTCGAATTACTTTAATCTATTGTCAAAATATTTCGAAATATTTATGCAATTTCCAGTTTTTACGTTCTAGTTTGTTTTCTTTTATATATATAGAAGATATAATCTGGCGTAACGGACAGACAACTTATTTTTATATATATAGATATATATATATATATATATATATATATATATATATATATATATATATATATATATATATATATATACTAGCTGTTGGGGTGGTGCTTCGCGCCACCCCAACACCTAGTTGGTATATATATATATATATATATATATATATATATATATATATATATAAATAAGTTGTATGTATTTTTGTGTTGAGGGTTTAAATGTAAAAACTGGGAATTGCATAAATATTTCGAAATATTTTGACAATAGATTAATGTAATTTGAAAACCTTAAAAAAGGTATTTAAAACTTGAGGTTTATTATAAATTGTTGAGCTTTAGCAAGCTTGGCACGTGAAGAGGAATTGTTAGTATAAATCTTAAAATGACAGAAGAAACAGCCGAAATTCCCAGTAAAAACTGGGGATTGTATAAATATTTCGAAATATTTTGACAATAGATTAAATTATATTGAAAACCTTAAAACAGATACTTAGAATTTGAGGTTTATTATAAATTGTTGAGCTTTAGCAAACTTGGCACGTGGAGAGGAATTTTTAGTTTAGATCTTAAAATGACAGAAGAAACAGCCGAGGAAGCTGCTCAAATAGTTAATTCAAAGAGAAATTTTAGTATAAATCCTACAATGGCAGAAGAAACAACCGAGGAATCTGTTCAAAGGGTTAATGCCAAAAGGCTTGCGGCTAAAGAACGCAAAACTGCGCAGTTCGATGAAAATCCATCTAGACAGCAAGAGTCAAAACGTATCGTAACTGAAGATGATACCGATGATGATTGGGTTTGGGATTTTGACTTAGATAAGGTCATTTTTTAGTTAGATTTTAGTTAAAAAACAAAGGTTCAGCGAAATGTATTTCATAGTGATGCTGAAAAATAAAGAAGAAAAAGAAAACTGAAAAAAGAAAAAAAGGTAAAAAACTAAAAAATAAAAAAAATTAAAAAAAGAAAAAACCTAAAAAGAAAAATGTAAAAAAAAAATAAATAAAAAACGAAAAAGAAAGAAAAACTAAAAAAGCTAAAAAACTAAAAAAAAGAAAAAACTAAAAAAACTGGGAATTGCACAAATATTTCAATATATTTTGACAATAGATTAATGTAATTCGAAAACCTTAAATCAGATATCCAAAATTGGAGGTTTATTATAAATTGTTAGAGCTTTAGCATATATGGAAATTAAGAAAAAACTCAAACAATCTTCTAACATTTGGAAAGCCTTATTTTCTGCAGAGGTGGGGGAGGGGGGGGGTATTTACTTGAGCACGTAAAGATTTCTCAAGTGTCAATGTTAGAATGAAAATTGACAAATTGAAGAAAACAAATCAATAAAAAGAAGAAACTAAAAAAAAGAAAACCTAAAAAAAACTAAGAAAAGAAAAAACTAAAAGAAAAAAAAAACTAAAAAAGAAACTGTATCTATATATATAAAAATAAGTTGTATATATGCATGTTTGTTTGTGGGTTTGCATTTGACGTCATTATAAGTATATAAGGCTTTGTATAAGACGTCATTATAAGATGAGACTACAGACCGCGACACAAGGACACAAATGACGACCGGGACACAGGGAATATAAATGAAGACCGGGACACTCAAAGAGAAATTACAGACCAGGACATCGGGACACAAATGACGACCGGGACACCGGAACAGGGGGAATATAAATGACGACCGGTATACTCAAAGAGAAATTACAGACTGGGATACCGGGACACAAATGACGACCGGGACACAGGGAAACAACTACAACGGGGACGCCGGGGGGGGGGGGGGCACAGGGGGATATATAAATGACGAAGGGGACACAGGTCATGTATCATGTTTGTGTGTCGGGGACACAGGTCGAGTGACGTCATGTTTGTGTATCGACTGACGTCATGTTTGTCGACTGACGAAATTACAAACCGGGACATCAGGACACAAATGACGACCGGGACACCGGGACATAGGGAATATAAATGACGACCGGGACACTCAAAGAGAAATTACAGACTGGGACACCGGGACACAAATTATGACCGTGACACAGGGAAACAACTACAACGGGGACGCCGGGGGGCACAGGGGGATATATAAATGACGACGGGGACACAGGGAATTTTCGAGTTAAAAACATATATATATATATATATATATATATATATATATATATATATATATATATATATATATATATATATATATATATATATATATATATATATATATATATATATCTATATAAAAATAAGTTGTCTGTCTGTGTGTCTGTCTTTGGATCAGGTGACGTCATGTTTCTGTGTTGACTGACGTCATGAAATTAGTTGTCGTCATTTTTGCTTTGACGGTGTCGTCATTCAAGATATTTAAGACATATGTTCACGTAGAAATCTATTAATGTTTAAGTTTACAATGACTGATGAGCTTACAATGGCAAAAGCCGATGAAGATGCTCAAAGAGTCTATGCCAAAAAACTTGCTGCTGATAGAGAAAGTCAGAAAAGAAAGCGTGCCGAGGAACTACCAGAGCAACGCGAAAGCAGACTTGCTGCTAAAAAAGAAAGTGAAAAAAGAAGGCGTGCCGAGGAATCAAAAGAACAGCAAGGAAACAGGCTTGAGGCTGATAGAGAAAGGAAGAACAGAAAGCGTGCTGAGGAATCAAAAGAACAGCAAGGAAACAGGCTTGAGGCTGATAGAGAAAGAAAGAACAGAAAGCGTGCCGAGGAACTACCAGAGCAACGCGAAAGCAGACTTGCTGCTAAAAGAGAAAGTGAAAAAAGAAGGCGTGCCGAGGAATCACAAGAACAGCAAGAAATCAGGCTTGCTGCTGATAGAGAAAGTAAGAAAAGAAAGCGTGCCGAGGAATCACAAGAACAGCAAGAAATCAAGCTTGCTGCTGATAGAGAAAGTAAGAAAAGAAAGCATTCCGAGGAATCAGAGCAACCTGAAAGTTATCGCCTGGCATTCAGGTACATTCCAGTCGATGATTATAGCTTGAGTAGATGTGTTCAAATCGGGACAATGTCTAAAATTTGTCCCTATTCCAAGGCCTTGACATTCAATGGTGAAACAATGGGAATGTGTTGCGCCTCAGGAAAAGTTAAACTTCCTCTATTGGCTGCACCACCAGAGCCATTGAAGACTTTCCTTACTGGAACTACGTCAGAATCTAAGCGTTTTTTGTCAAAAATCAGAAAATACAACTCATGTTTCCAAATGACATCGTTTGGAGCCCAAATCGAAAATCCAGATCAATTTATGTCTACTTTCAAAGTAAAAGGGCAAATTTATCATAGAGCAGGGTCCCTTCTACCATTCTCAGGCGAGAATCATAAATTTTTACAATTGTACTTCATCAGTGATAGAAATTCTGAATTGAATGCACGTTGCGAAATTTCTCCCAACGTTGAAAGGACAATCGTTTCCCAATTGCAACATCTTTTCCACGAAAATAATAATTTAGTGCGTCTGTTCAAAACAGCCATCGATTTGATGCCTACTGATACGCATAAAATTGTTATTTCTGCTGACAAAACGCCTCCTGGGCAACATGTGCGTAGATACAATGCTCCAACTATCGACGAAGTGGCAATCGTTATGGTCGGTGATCAGTTTTTACCTCGAGATATTATTCTTCATAAGCGAAACGCTCAGTTGTTAAGAACTGCTGAAACTCATCGATGCTACGATGCCCTACAATATCCTATCATTTTTTGGGATGGAGCCGACGGCTATCACTTTAATATTAAATTGATGAATCCAGCCACTAACAAAGAAATGAATAAGAAATGCAGTGCAATGCATTATTATTCCTATAGACTAATGATTCGGCAGGATGAAGAAAATTATATTTTAAAATGCCGTGAATTGTTTCACCAATTTGTCCGTTGATATGTATGCTAAAATTGAATCAGAACGTTTGCTATATATCCGCCTGAATCAGACCAAGCTCCGCTCTGAACAATACATTCATTTGCGAGATGCAGTTATAAATGACGGTAATACCACAAACGTTGGAAGATTAACAATTTTACCTTCGTCATATGCTGGCAGTCCCCGTCATATGCATGAATATGCTCAAGATGCTATTGCGTATGTTCGTCTCTATGGTCGTCCAGATTTATTTATTACATTTACATGTAATCAATCTTGGGACGAGATGCTGCAGCTTTTACTTCAAGGACAATCGGCGGTTCATAGGCATGACATTACGGCCCGTGTCTTCCGGCAAAAGTTGAAATCACTGATAAACTTCATAGTAAAACTTGAAGTGTTTGGGTCAGTGCGATGCTGGATGTACTCAGTGGAATGGCAAAAACGAGGTTTGCCACACGCACATATACTAATCTGGCTACATAAAAAAATTACTTCGAACGAAATTGATGATGTGATTTCCGCTGAAATACCTGATAAAAATGTCGATAAGGGGTTACATGATATTATTGTAAAAAATATGATACATGGACCTTGCGGTGCACTGAACGAAAATTCACCATGCATGGCCAAAGGAAGGTGCACAAAGCAATATCCTCGACTTTTAGTATCAAACACAATTACTGGCAATGATGGTTACCCACAATATAGAAGAAGATCTACTGAAGATGGCGGTAAAACAGCAATAATAAAGAAACGTAACGGTACCACCATCGAAGTAGATAACCAGTGGGTTGTTCCATATTCCCCATTATTATCAAAAACATTTAATGCACACATAAACGTTGAATACTGTAACTCCGTAAAGGCAATCAAATACATATGTAAATACGTCAACAAAGGCAGTGACATGGCAGTTTTTGGCTTGCAGCCCGAAATCAAAGATTTCGATGAAATCGTACAATATCAGGCTGGAAGATACATAAGCAGTAATGAAGCTGTTTGGCAAATTCTTTCATTTCCGATACATGAACGTAGTCCAGCTGTTGTTCACTTAGCGGTACATTTACAGAATGGTCAACGTGTTTATTTCACGGAAACCAACGTGCAACAAAGAGTCCTGAATCCACCGGATACAACATTAACAGCTTTTTTTTCGCTTTGCAAAAATGATTCTTTTGCAAAAAAACTGCTGTATACTGAAGTAGGTAGGTAGGTAGGTAAGTTTTATTTTATCCACAATACAAACATAAATAAAAAAATGACAACACTAATAAATTATTGCAGCAAAAAGAAAGTCCTAAGGACTTGTGCTGCAATTTCATATTATGATTTACATCTTATAAATAAATATCTAAACATAACATCTCATGATTAACCACCTAGCCTATCTTATATATAAAAAATAACAACACATACACATGAACAAAATACAACAAAGTAATCATATTAAATATCATTTACCGGTATTCAGTCCCCACCCCACATCAATAAACTGCAAAAAAAAGACATCAAAAACCTTCTGCCCTTCAAAACCTATTACTTAAATAAAACATTTTCAATTTATTTTTAAACCCATATAAAGTGACAGACTCCCTGATGCCAGCCGGCAAACTATTCCAAACAGAAGGCCCCAGATTATGAACCACATATGATGATCGAACTGTTTTTCTTTGTTCATGGCTTAAAAGTTGTGAATTTCTTGTATCATAATTATGGTACTCCTGATTCATGGAAAAATAATCATGAAAATACTCAGGGCATATATGTTTCATGCTCTGGAACACAAAAATTGATGCCTGGTAGTCACGAATCTGACCAACATTTAAAACATTACACCGGGAAGAGCTAGCAGTAGTTTTGGATTCAACCTGCTCTTTTATGTCCGCAATCAATCGAATGCTTTTATTTTGCAAAATCTGGATCCTTTTATAATTAGAGAAGAAATTGCTAGCCCAATGAACACAACCATAATCTATATAAGGATGAACAAGGGAAAAATAAATGATTTTTAAAATCTTTAACGGAAAAGTTTTTTTTTACACGTCTCAAAATTCCTAGACCCCTAGCCATTTTAGCACCAATAACACTGCAATGCTTTTTCCAACTAATATTATTATCTAAATAAAACCCCAAATACCTAATTTCAAAAACTTGTTTAATGGGTAAATGTCCAAAAAAAATGTTATTATTATCATTAAGTAACCTACCTGTTCTACTAAATATAATGTAATTTGTTTTAGATGCATTAACTGCTAGGGAACTACCTACTGTAAAACTGCGCAAACGTTCAAGTGCCAAATTAGCCTTATGTGCAACCTGCACCAAACAACTACCAGTTACTGTTATCGCAGCGTCGTCCGCGAAAGAGGTCAGCGCTTCAACTCCAACATGTGAAGCCAACGAATTAACATAAATAAGATAAAGTAGAGGTCCCAGCACGGAACCTTGAGGCACTCCACACTTAACACCGAACTCTCTGCTTGATATATCTGATAAAGCAACTTTGATAGTCCGGCCATGCAAATACGATGAAAACCACTTTACACAAGTACTACCTAACCCAAGCCCACTTAGTCTACTAAGAAGAGTATTAAAATCAACAGTGTCAAAAGCCTTACGGAAATCTACAAAAACAGTTAAAGGAACCATATTTTTTTCAAATGCATTATCAACAAAACTTAAAAGATGGTGTACTGCATGACTAGTGGAATGTTTACTTCTGAAACCAAACTGTCCATTATACAAAATTTTTTTCGAATCCAAAAAATCATACAATCGTTTATAAATAACTTTTTCATAAATTTTACTAAATAAAGGTAAAATGGAAATTGGTCGCCAATTACAGGGTTCTGAGGGGTCCCCACCTTTATGTAAAGGTATGATTTTAGATCGTTTCAATTCCGACGGGAAATGCCCTTTAACCATTGAGAGATTAATTAAATGAACCAGTACCGGTAAAAGATACACCGACAAATAATTAAAAGCCTTTAGGTTCAATCCATCTACACCAGAAGAATTTGATTTAAGGCTACAAACAATTTTTTCAACTTCTTCTACATTACATGATACAAATTCAAACCCATTCTGCATGCTTGAAGGATTTACGTTAATATTGACGGCACAACCACCTCTAGACACTTCATTCTGTATAACACTACCAATTTTCGAAAAATAATCACCCATGTAATTTGCTATTTCCAATTTATCATAAATAATTCTATTACTAGTTTTTAAATTGGTTATACACATATCTTTTTTTTTCACATCCTATCACTTCACGGACAATTCCCCAAGTATCTTTTATATTACCTTCCTTAATCTTCAAACGGTTTAAATAATACTCATTCTTTGCATTTCTTTTTGAATTATTTACATAATTTCTCAACTCTTTAAACTCATTTAAAATCATTTCAGATGGATTATCAAGATATTGACAATACAACTTATTTCTTTGTCTTATTAAACTCAAAATTTCATCATTTATCCACGGCTTTCTCGGTTTAGCTTTCTTGCAATTAATTTTATTCAATGGGCAATTTTTCTCAAACACAGGGTAAAGAATATCTGAAAAAATGTTAAAAGCTTTTGAAGCATCATCCATTTCATTGTAAACCACCTCCCAATCCAACGAACTAACTTCATTTTTAAATTTAGCCAGATTAACTTCTTTCATGTCACGCCGAAGAATCTTTTTTTTTCTTTTAATTTTACAATGTGATAACTTCTGCAACAAACAAAGAAGCAGTAAGTGGTCCGAACCAGAATGGATTAATACATCACACATGCTATCTTCCACCATAACTTCAGTGACGAAAACATTATCAATCAAAGTTGCAGAATGGTCTGTTAATCGGGATGGGATAGAATTTAATGGGAAAAGACCAAATGAAAGCATGACATTAAGGAAATCCAAATTTTTTGCTTGAAGATCTAATAAATCAAAATTAGAATCACCTATGATTACAGTTTTATCAAAATTTCGATTTATTTCAGATATTAAAATTTCAAATTCCTCTAGGAAAAAATCCGGACTAGCACCAGGGGGTCTATACACCGATGAAATAAGAAGTGGATTATTATTACTTGTCACTATTTCAATGGCAAAAGTTTCAATCTTACCTTCAATCCATAAAGATAAATCTTCCCTTACTTTAAATTTTATATCATCCTTGATTATGAATGCTAAACCTCCCCTTCCCATCAATGACCGGTTCTTGGAAATAAGTGTGTAACCTGGAAAATTAAATAACGAAGCAGGACACTGTTCACTAACAAATGATTCACAAATACCTATCACTTGCACCTCACTGTCAAGTTTATTAATTATATCAACTACATCTTCATGTGAAGTAGTTAAATGACAATTCCAGTGGAGAATCTGGAATCCGGACAGCATAATGGGTGCACTCACATCATCTACTGCAACATATTTACTAAGCCTTGCAGGCTGTTTATCCGAAAATTCCGACCGGCTACCAACATCACTCGACAAAATATTATCCAACGAAAAGCGATTTTTTTCTAACTGAAGTAATCGTGAAAACATTCATAAATAATTTATCCTACTTCCTATTAAAGAACTATTACTACGAAAGAATGTAAATACTAAAGTACACATTTATAACTACTAAAACGAAAAAAAAAAACTCAGATTATATGTCGTCACAACTCCACAGTCGGCGTTTCCGAGCGTCATTTCCAGATCGAGCGAAAATACGGCCGTGATCGGACCATACGTTGTGGTTACCTAACCTATCACGAGCCAGTTGCAGAATTTCTCGTCGCTTCTTAGTTAAACTTTCTGACACAAATATACAAGATTTGGCCAGTTTGCTCTTAGCAGCAAATACCTTTCTAGCCACATCCTTAGACGAAAACTGGGCGAGTACCGGTGCAATCATATCAGGCCGCGTAGGATTCGCTGGAAGGGTAAATCTATACACTTTAGTTAGTTCCGAAACATAAACTTGTACGCCCATCTTGTCCGAGATAATATTATTAATACACGATTTTACATCAGCACCCGGAGCTTGTTTGACACCACTGAAAATAAGTGAATCCAGCCTATCTTCCTGCTCAATATCGTCAAGTCTACTTTCGATCTTTTTCACTCTCTCTTCGAGTATCATGAAGCTGTGTTTAGCGATTTTAGTTGTTTTTCGATAAAATCAAATTTTGGCGAGTATTCCACCATCAAAGAATCATATACGTCAGATATTATTGATTCAGCCGAGTGCGGCAGTTGATTTTTTATGCGATCAGAAACTTTACGTGAGATTTCATCCCTGAGATTCGCTTTTACAGCTTCCAATTCTTGTTGGGTCTGAGTTAGTCTCATGTTCAGGTCAGAAGATTGGTTGCCTATATCCGGGCTTGAATTTGACGGATGATTTTTCGAAAGATGTCCTGGAATACTAAAAATAAAGTATTTGAACGTCGAAAACAGGGTAAGTCAGTCGACGGCCAACCTACCATCTTCAAAGATACCACGATAGGAAGACTCTACACCGTTCACCCCAATCAACATGAATGCTTCTTTCTACGCCTGCTTTTGGTGAATGTACCCGGTCCGACATCCTTTGAGTATTTGAGGACTGTAAATGGTACTATACATGACACTTACCGTAGTGCATGCCAAGCTCTGAATTTATTGGAGAATGACCAACACTGGGATAACTGCATCAATGACGCGTGCGAAACGTCAACCCCAAGTCAAATTCGTGCATTGTTTGGCATCATTTTAACAACTTGCTCTCCATCAGCTCCTACAGAGTTATGGGAAAAATATAAGCAAAAATGTCCGAAGATATACTCCATCGAAAACAGTTAGAGACGTCAGATATGACTTTTGATTTTACATCAGAAATTTGTAACTGCACTTTAGTTGTTATAGAAGATTTGTGCGTACGTATGGCAAACAAACCTCTTTAGGATTTGGGAATGCCTTCACCTAACCGTATCGCTGCTGTTTCGACATGTGTAGAATTGGATCGTGAACAAAGTTACAGTACGAGTGATCTATTGTCGTATGTACAAAATAACATTTCCAAGTTAACGTCGGAACAAAAAGACATTTATGATACGATAATGCATTGTGTCGATAACAACGTTGGAGAAATTTTCTTTTTGGATGCGCCAGGAGGTACTGGTAAAACGTTTGTGATAAAACTGATTCTGGCATCAATTCGATCAAAAAATGATATAGCGTTGGCAATTGCGTCGTCCGGAATAGCCGCAACATTGCTGCCTGGTGGAAGAACTGCTCATTCCGCTTTGAAATTGCCTCTGAACTTGCATTCTACAGAAACTCCCACGTGCAATATTTCCAAATCATCTGGGATGGGTAAAGTATTGCAGCAATGCAAACTTATTATTTGGGATGAGTGCACAATGGCACACAAAAAATCGCTCGAGGCTCTGGATCAATGCTTGAAAGATTTGCGAGGGAAGTAGAAACCCTTTGGCATCACATTAATATTGCTTGCGGGAGATTTCAGGCAAACATTACCTATAATACCTAGATCAACTCCTGCAGACGAAATGAATGCTTGCCTGAAAAATTCTAATTTATAGGCACACGTAAAAACATTAAAATTAACTACAAATATGCGTGTCCGATTGCAAAACGATGACTCTGGTCAAACATTTTCAGATCAATTGCTGGCAATGGGAAACGGAAAGCTCCCAGTAGACTCAATTTCAGGACGTATACAACTACCTGCTGATTTCTGTAATTTAGTGACGTCCAAAAATGAATTGATTGAAAAAGTATTTCCGAATATTCTAAAAAATTATAAAAATAATAAATGGCTAAGTGAAAGAGCGATTCTTGCACCCAAAAATATAGACGTCCACGAAATCAACAATATTGTTTTGACCAAGATTCGAGACCAGGCAGTCCTTTACAAGTCAGTCGACACAGTTTTGGAACCAAATGAAGCGGTTAATTATCCATCTGAATTTTTAAATTCCTTAGATCTTTCAGGGTTTCCACCACACGTGCTACAATTAAAAATAGGCGTACCAATAATACTTTTAAGAAATATAAACCCACCAAAGCTTTGCAATGGCACTCGACTTGCCGAAAAAAAAACAATGGAAAACCTAATAGAGGCCACAATCTTGACAGGGCCTTTTGAGGGTGAGGCTGTTCTTATTCCTCGCATTCCCATGATTCCAACGGATTTGCCTTTTCAATTTAAAAAATTGCAATTCCCAATTCGATTAGCATTTGCAATCACCATTAACAAAGCTCAAGGTCAATCATTAGAAAAATGTGGTATAGATCTTAATACTGATTGTTTTTCCCATGGACAATTGTACGTTGCATGTTCGAGGGTCGGTAAACCTGACAATCTATTTATATGCAGCGACAATTGGACAGCGAAGAATGTTGTATATTCGCAAGTTTTACGCAGTTAATTTGTATTTTGGAACCAAATGAAGCGGTTAATTATCCATCTGAATTTTTAAATTCCATAGATCCTTCAGGGTTTCCACCACACGTGCTACGACTAAAATAGGCGTACCAATAATACTTTTAAGAAATATCAACCCACCAAAGCTTTGCAATGGCACGCGACTTGCCGTAAAAAAAAAACAATGGAAAATCTAATAGAGGCCACAATCTTGACAGGGCCTTATGAGGGTGAGGCTGTTCTTATTCCTCGCATTCCCATGATTCCAACGGATCTGCTTTTTCAATTTAAAAAATTGCAATTCCCAATTCGATTAGTATTTGCAACCACCATCAACAAAGCTCAAGGGCAATCACTAGAAAAATGCGGTATAGATCTTAATACAGATTGCTTTACCAATGTACAATTGTATGTTGCATCTTTGAGGGTCGGTAAACCTGACAATCTATTTATACGCAGAGACAATGGGACAGCGAAGACTGTTGTATATTCACAAGTTTTACGTAGTTAATTTGTATTGTATCTATCTATCTATCTATCTATATAAAAACGAGTTGTGTGTATGCATGTTTGTTTGTTTGTAAAAAGAGCGTTTGCATATGACGTCATTATTAGTACATACGGCTTTGTATATGGACAGACAATGGGAAAGCCAAGAATGTTGTATATTCGCAATTTTTACGCAGTTTGAAACACATATATAAATCTATCTATATTCACAGGTGGGACACAGGGACACAACTACAATGGCGCGTAACTAATATGGCGCGTAACGACTTACGCACGCGGGGGGGCTTGGGGGGTGCGCGAAGCATCCCACCAACTAGGTGTTGGGGTGGCGCGAAGCGCCACCCCATCATGGAAATTAAGAAAAAACTCAAACAATCTTCTAACATTTGGAAAGCCTTATTTTCCGCAGAGGTGGGGTGGGGTTATTTACTTGAGTTATTTTCTATGGGGGGGGGGTATTTTACAGGGGGGTCTTTTCAGGGGTGATATTTCCCACAGGAAGGAATTGTATGCGGGGGTGTTTTTCAGGGGGGATAGTATTTCGCGGGGAGGGGAGGATACTTTCTAGTAGGGTATTTTCAGGGGGGTAATCACCGGGGGGGGGGGGTAAACAGCAATCACCGTTTCAAATGTACAAACTCCTCTGTCTTCTTTTTGGGTGGCCTAGAAAATGTCGCTATCATTAGTCTTAGGATGCAAGTTATGTAAAATTTCCGACTTAGTTTGATTTTTAGACGAATCGCCGTCATATTCACAGTAGAATTTTTGTACAGTGATATGTTTTGGCTATTTATCTCTTCTGTGAGCTGTTTGAGTAAGTTTTAAGATATTGGTGAATAAACCAGCCGTTTCTAGAAATATTGTTGTGGATGCTACGACCAAACACTATAAATTTGTTCTAAGGTTCTCTTATAGTTTTTGAATTATTCAATTTTTGCAACAAGAATTGCAATGTGTTACTGTCCTCCATGGCAAATCACACCACCATGCCAATACTTGGCTAGCTTGTGACATCCCTATGATATATATAAAAATGTCCTAAGACATTTTTCAAATATTTTCTTTGAAAAAATCGTGCATTAAATCCATTGGCTCTTGTTTTCGCAAGCCAATTCCGCTCCAATTATGATCAAAAGGCCACATGGACTGTTTTTGCTCTGAATGTATCTAAGAACCTATTTCTGAACAGCTATACAAGAATAAAGTCGCGATCACCGGTTTCTCGGAAACTCGCCTTACCGGATGCGGAGAAGAACAAATAGGCAATAGTCATTCATTGCTCTCGTCTGAAGGGAGCAGGAAAAGGAACGGTGTTTGCCTCATGCTAAATTCCCTTGCAAGAAAGACATTACTTCTGTACGAAGCCGTATCAGACATACTAATGAAGGCCCACTTTTGTCACAATCATGGCAAGATGAGTGTCACAACCAAGGAAGAGTTCTACTTAGCTTTGACCTGACATCTCGCTTCAGTGTCTTCCCACCATATAACTGTTCTTCTTGGTGACTTCAACACCACAGTGCGTGATGATATGGGTGTTTCGTATGACAAAATTGGTCCTTTATCTCCCGACCCCCTCAATGATAACGGCCTTCGCCAACTTGAATTATGCCATTTCTGTGACCTTGTTATCGCAAATACCTACTTTCAGCGCAGAAATATCCACCAGTACACATGGTATAGCAATGACGGTTGCACAAAGAAGATAATCGACCGCGTCATTGCTTCTAAACTTTGGAGATCATCATTTAAAACTGCAGGACTTACAGATCTACAGAGCTAGGGAATGGAGATCACAGGATTGTGTGTGCTGAAGTTCAGCCTGGCCTCCAACCACAAGGACAGGATTGAAGGCCAGTCACTGTAGATACTGGGAAAGCTAAGGAGCCAGACACTCACCTGAAGTACAGTGTTTGGGAATCGAATTCCTTTGAGCTCCTTAGTACACTTAGAACCAGCGAAGTGTTTTTAGTCACAAACGAGTGAAGCAGCACAACTGATGCTTGGCAAGAGATGTTTTCCAAAGAAATCGTGGCTAACGTGTAAAACGCTGCAGGTCATAGAGTAAAGACGAAGACCAGAGTATTAATTTATGGTAATTTGCAGACTCTTTTCACCTGTTTTGCTCAGAATGCTTCAAAAATGACCTGAAACTAAATTTAACGATTAAACCTCTTTTTTCCAAAATTAAATGATACATATGAACGCGGACAAACTGTTTTACTTATTTTGGTACAAAGGTGTTATACATTGCTTGATGGTGGATTTTGTTGCCTCGTGCAATAAATACAAGCTATCACTGCAGCTATGAAAGAAAGACCTCCAAAGACTCCAGCTATCACTGTCTGAAAATGAATGGGACTTCCAGGACTGTTGTTAATATTCTTCTTTGTGTTTCCATTGGTATAAGAATTGTTTGCCAATGGCAATTCTGAATTTTTAGCAAAAGCAGGGAGTATTTGCTGCAGAGTAGCATTGTTTTCTAGAGTTTTGTGCTCATTAAATGTAGTCATTTCATGTGAAGGAGTCACTACATTCTTGGTTGTATAATATTCCTGAATTTCAATCAATGTTGCATTGTCCCGTTTCGTTGGATTTCCGTTCTCAGCTATTGGTCTCCCAGCAATATCATCTTTGATTGTACCTTTTTCAGAGAATTGAGCTTCAATCCTCTCCTCTACTGAAACTTCACCATTGTTCTGCGAGCAAGTCCTGGTAAGCATTTTTTCCTTTCCTTCTTCAGATTTTATGTCCTCAAGTAGAATAATTAGCTTAGCCTCTATTTTGATTTCTTCCAGGATCCGCTGGAGGTTCTCAGCATTCTGTGAATCATCATTCCAAGTTATCTCAAAATATTTTATTAATAAGGGGCTCACTTCTTTTCCAAGCTGTGTCAATCTATTAACCAGATCCTTCTGAAAATTCAGAACAAAATTTTGATAACCCATTATAAGCAAATTTTCCTTTAAAATACAATACGGATCATTTGTCTGGTTTTTGAAGTATGTTGATCTATTCTGGAAAACCTCACTTAAGATCATTTCTGTGTTCTTAACAACGGATTCAATAACGGTAAATGTCTCAGAAAAGTTTAACTTTTCATTGAAAGGAATGGCAAGAAGTTCAAAATCTGAACGGAGTTCTTTAAAAGGCCGACTCATTTCTCCAATAGATTTAAACCACACATCTCTCATATTGTCACTAGTGACATTAGAAAAACTGGCTTCAAGCAGATCTTCCTTCAATGAGTTTATCACACCGGCGTTTAGTTTCTCTGATACGAAACATATTATAAATAATATCAATTTAATCATGCTTAAATGCTGCTTTATCTTGGTTCTCATGCTAAAAGTGTCTTTGGAATTAGTATTGTTCCTGAGCAGTTAGTCTTTAATTGTATCTAAAATCTTCTTTATAGGATTTAGTTTGCGGAACTATTTTTTTTTAAATGTACGTTTCGATAAAATACTAGTGCAATTGTTGACGTAGATATTTTTGAAGACCAAACTTCCTTTTTCCGTTTTTATGTTGCATTTTTGCAGAAAGTCGTTAAATGACGATTCTTCATTTCAAAACTTGATTGGATAGAATCAAAAATAAATATCACGATTTTTTCTACCCTTCTTTTCTTTAAAACGAATAAGAAAAGAGGGACTAGCACATGACCCTGAAGAAGCTTGCTTATTAACATTTTCGGGACAAGGTTAATTGTCCATCTTTTTTTAATAAGACAGTGCGAGCTTTGATCCCTGTTTACTATATTACAGCTGTTGCTGCAGCCATAATTAGAGGGTGCATAATGGTATGGTATATATATGGTACAGCAAAAATAGGAAAATCTACAGTAGCTATATTTTTAGTAATAATAATAATAATAATAATAATAATAATAATAATAATATTAATAATAATAATAATAATAATAATAATAATAATAATAATAATAATAATAATAATAATAATAATAATAATAATAATAATAATAATAATAATAATAATAATAATAATAATAATAATAATAATAATAATAATAATAATAATAATAATAATAATAATAATAATAATAATGATAATAATAATAATAATAATAATAATAATAATAATAATAATAATAATAATAATAATAATATTAATAATAATAACAACAATAATAATAATGATGATGGAGATCGTTATTACATAACTAATATATAAAGAAAAAACACGAAGCCCAGTATAGCTACTCCTAGAATACTCTACATTACACAAAGGCATCTGATTACCACACCTTCAGTCTACCAATTTGTCAACATAACAATATGATTGTGATTGAGAGAGAAAAAAAAATGAAAATTCAAACTTATACAGGCAATGACATCTCAACTGGCGACGGTAATCAGACCTATCTAAACTCATTACTTAACAAAGAAGGCAACCCATTTCAGAGCGCTGGAAGAGGATGGCGACTGGAAAATGCCAACCTTGTGGACACCCTCAGTGATCTCCTATACTGGCTTACCTGTCTAGTTCCATAGCTGTGAAGATCCACAGCAGTAGAAAACATATTCCGAAAGCAAACCGGAACAATATGATCAATAATATTAATCATAAACAAAATCTTATAAAACTTACTTAATCCTGAGAACGGCAGAATTTGGATGCGAGAATAGATATTTCTGACAGAAGTTCGGCTGTCTACCACAGTTGTCTCTCTTTACGTAGCATAAAAAAATCATGATACGTAAAACCAATGGGACGGCATTAACAATGGCGTCATGTACCAGCATAAAATGATGCATACATTCCAGTTCGTTGACTAGTAAATAATACTTCTAATTAAGATTTTGTCATTTGAGTGATCTGAAAATGGGAAAAAACAAGTATCAATATCAGAAAACCAATGTATCTGTCATAAGACAGTGTAAAAAGGCAGTGTCATAAGCCAGTGTAAAACCAAGAATGAGCAAAAGTAAATCAAATAATCTACCTTTCGTATAATTGCAACTAATCACCATAAATACCAAAACGAGCAGAAATTACAGTAAATAACCAAGTCAAACTTAAAACGAGCAGAAATTAAGATGAGCAGGGCTCACAACCCCTATGACTTGTAAAGGTCAGAACATAATTAGAAGTGATAGCCTAATGATTCCATGACAGTCTTATCTCTGAATTCCATAACAGCCCTATCCCTGAATTCCAAGACAGCCCTATCTCTGAATTCCACAACAGCCCTATCCCTCAATTCCGAGACAGCCCTATCTCTGAATTCCATAACAGCCCTATCCCTCAATTCCATGACCGCCCTATCTCTGAGTTCCACAACAGCCCTATCCCTCAATTCCAAGACAGCCCTATCTCTGAATTCCACAACAGCCCTATCCCTCAATTCCAAGACAGCCCTACCCCGTCATTTTATGACAGTCAGCAGGTGCATGCTACATCTTACGAAATATAGCAATGACGGTTGCACAAAGAAGATAACAACCGCGTCATTATTTCTTAACACTGGAGATCACCATTTAAAACTGCAAGACCTACAGATTAACCGAGCTCGGGAATGGAGATCACAGGCTTGTGTGTGCTGAAGTTCATGGCCGGTCATGGCTGAAGCGGTAGAAGCAATCTAGTAAAGGACGAACACGGCCCATAGAAACAAACAAAAAAGCCTGAAACCCTTTGAAATTGGCAGCGGGTCAAAACAAAAATTAAAGCATTTGAATCTTCTTGGCTAAAAATCGTATGCAGGAAATTTTCAGTCATTTGGCTTGAACAACAAGGAAAATCCCAAGAAGAGAACTGGAAAATCATAGAGAGCGTTTTAAGGGCCCTCTTAAAGGAAATTGATACATCTACCATCTCGTGATTAACAAAACACAATTTTTAAAATAGAACTATCTACATCAATAGAGGCTTAGCAGATTCATCAAGAACTTGACAACACCAAGAAGCTCAAGGTAGGATTTCAAAAACCAGTAGAGGCATGCTTGGATTTGTGTTCTAAGCATTATGGCTGCCTGTGTCTAGAGCTAAGTTTCATTAATTAGTGAATTAGTTTCATGAATGAACAAAAATCTTTTAAAGAAGGCTTCAGTCCACCAGTCCCCCTTTCCTGGTGGTAATATACTTCAATTCCAAGGATTGGGTACAATTTTCTTACCGAATTTTAAACTGTTTGTGCATTGTGGTGACCAGAGGAGTTTCAAGCTTAAATTGTTAGAGGAGGTCAAAGTACTATTACTGTTTCATGTGTATTTGCTCAAGTTTTTTAATTCCTTTATATAGACAGTATACGTTCTACTGGATATATGCCTCCCAGCCAGTTTGAATTCCAGCCCAAGCTTGGATCTTCCCAAGCACGAAGTTGTTTCTGTAATTTATTGGTTGATGCTGATGAGTGTGATGGGACCCTAGCCCATGTAATGTATGATGTAGGTAAAGCAGTCGACTCAATATTGGATCACTAAGCAATGAGCAGTGAACAAGCTTTTGTACGGTGGAGTATTGCAAGATTTAGTTAGGCCTATTCTTTACATGCACTACCATGTGAATGCTTTAATAAGGATTCCTAGAAATGAAATTTTGATTAATAAAATCCAAATTAGTATTGAGGTTAGACAGGGCTCGATTATTTCACCCACAGTTTTTAATAATGCAACGCTGCCAACTCTCTTCGTGTTGCATTTATAAAAGTATTGACGTATCGATACTTTGTTATGCAGATGTTTTCAATGTCAACAGGGACCACTGGTGAGTTGGAAAATTGCTTTCGTAAAATTTCTGAAAATAACCGTAAAATTTCGGTTTGTCTTTAAAAGCAACGAAATGAGAAGTTTTGATCTTCTGGCAGTTAAAGAACAGTGTTTTTAAGAACCGAATTGTACTTAAAGCGCAAAAATATTCTTATCCATAGAATATTAACAAGGAAAACGAAAATAATGATGATATTGTTAACGATTTTTTTTTTATCAGAAATGTTGCTACAGTACTACAGGGACATTAAGTTCACGACCATCTATAGACTTAGGTCCTGTGGTGGCGCAGTGGATTTGACCTTAGCTTGGTAATACGGGATCCAGAGATCGAATCACGCATTCTTAAATAAAACATAATAATTCTATAGACTTAGAAGCAAGGCTAAACTTCCCACGAAACAGACTGAGATTGATGGAATTAAAATTGATAATAATTGTTTACTTTTTTTTGCTTCATGATCATGACATTATGTTGTTTTATAGTGTTTGTATTATTTATTTAAATTTTATTTTCAGTACACATTTTCTTTCTTCTGTTTATTATAGATTATACTTCTGATTTTTTGTTTTTTTTTTATTATTCTTTTCTTCTTCTATTCCTTTTTCTTTTTTATTAGTAGGACAACCTCGCAACCAACACTTTTGGTGTGCTTGATTTGGTGTGCCGACTGATTTTGTCTCTGTTTTTTGTTTTGTTTTTAAATTGTTATTACTACTATTACTTCAACTTGTTCAAACAGTGGATGGACACCTTTGAGAAACACGGTCACTGAATAGTTCAAAGACTTTAAGAGAACACTATAACAAGTTTATAGTGTTTGGCTGTAGCATCCACAACAATATTTATAGAAACGGCTGGCTTATTCATCAATCTGTTTTACGTAAATTTTCAAAATCACTCAAACATCTCACAGAAAATATTAACAGCCAAAATATCACTGTCAATATCAATGTAACAGCAAAAATACCAAAAATTCTGTGGTGAATATTACGGTGATCCTTCTCAAAATCAAAGGGAATCGGAAATTTTACATAGCTTGCATCGAAGGGCTAACAATATCAACATTTTTTACGCCAGCCAAGAAGAAGACAGTAGAGTTTGTATATGTGAAATGGTTTCCGGTTTTGAACCCCCCAGTAATGCCCCCCCCCCCCCCCTTGCAGAAAAACATCCCCAGAAAATACCCAACTTCCCCAGAAGAAAATACCCCCCGTAGAAAATACCACCCCCGTAGAAAATACCTCTCCCCAGAAAATCTCCCCCGTGGAAAATACTCCTTAGCTCCACGGGAAATATCCCCTTCTGGTAAATAAGGCTTTCCAAATTTGACAATTTTGCGTTTTTTTTTTTATTTCCGTTAGGGAGAAGAAATTTTAGTACTTGTGTATTATGCGCCACTCACTCAAGTTTACGTTTGCAAAATTAAAGTTCATTGGCTCTTTTTTGTTTTATCAACTAGGTTACACCGGACTTGGTGATGAACCAACTCAGGTAAATTTGCAAACTAGCTACGTTAAATGGTAGAACCAAACACCAAAACTGTGTCTCAGTGTTCTCTTAAATTCTTTAAGCTATTCAATGGCTATGTTTACCAGAGGTCTCCATCCAATATTTGAACAAGACAAGAATATTAATTTATGGTAATTTACAGAGACTCTTTTCACCTGTTTTGCTCAAATTGCTTCAAAAATGATCTGAAACTAAATTAACGATTAAACCACTTTTTCATCTTGAAATGATACGTACGAACACGGAAGAGCTGTTTTACTTATGTTGAAACAAAGATGTTATGCATTGCTTGATGGTGGATTTTGTTGCCTGGTCCAATAAATCCATGCTCCGAACATCACTGCAGCTATAAATACAAGGCCTCCAAAGATTCCAGCAGCTATCATTCCATGAAAATGAATTGAACTGCCAGCACTGTTGATAGCATTCTCCTTTGTGTTTCC